>NC_088099.1:46590000-46890000 GCF_036370855.1 Dromaius novaehollandiae | reverse complement strand
AACTCTGTCACCTTTTTCCACAGGACATACTTTCAAATTTGAGCACAAATAGCCCTTCTTTGATTAGGCAGTTACTTTTTAAAAACTTCTGTATAACAATGGATCCCCATAAATCCATTTTACACTTTTTTTAAATCTTTCCAGCTAAATGATTTGGCAAGAAGTGACCTACTTAAAAATGAACTTGTCACTGACATGATTTTAGAACTTGAGAGTTTTTTAAAAAATAGAATATATTATGAGATACAAAACTGGAAGATATGACAGCAAGACATGACATAGATATTTCACATCAAGTGATTAGCAAAGCAGCATGAAATATTGTCCTTGCTCTTTTCTCCATTCTTCTTTTTTTTCTGCTTTATTTGAGCACCTCAGCTTCTTAGGAGGAAATAAGTGGGAGATCTCAGGCAATTTCATTTTCTCCACTTCACTTTTATCACACTGTACACAATGTTACATCCAAGGCTGATTTCAGGAATGTGTGTTGCAGGAATGCCAGCCTGCTTTTTCAAGTTGTTGCATGATGTTTCAAACACAGGTTGAGGATTTAGAAGGAAGACTCATAACAATTTTAGAGTAAATCAGAAGCAGAAAAGCCATAAACAAAATCATTGAGGACTTCAAAGATTTCTGGAGATGTGGAGAACTTCTGTTGAAGATATGTGAGGAAGAAGAGGGATAGAGTGAGAAGCAACAAATGCAGAAAAGAAATAAAATAGTGTTATTATGGATTTATGAAAGCTGTTTAACATAACTAGGAAAAACTGGTAGTTGTAGAATTCAGTTAATTTTTGGCTGAAACTACCTTTTTTCAGCCTTTTATCCTGCAGATTTCTGAAACTGTTTTTTAAATGTGCTGTTTTACTGTGAAAAATATTAATATTCAGTGAAGATATAGCCATATAAATTATCTAGTTTCTAAAACAGAGTAAAATAGAGGATGATTCACAAGTGTTTGATCCCAAGTTAAGAAACTGTTTCAATTAATCGCAAGTCATGCCAGACATGGGAAGCATTAACCCCTTTCTCCTGCTGCAATGAACACCTGGAAGTTGTGGGGGATCAGCAGAAGGCCGCATGCAAAACAACCCTTATACTCTCTGTTGGAGTAGGTCTGGAAGTAGGGAGGGGGGCAAGGCTACCCAGCCTTGTGCCAAGGAAATCAGTGTTGCTGTGGCACACTTCAGAAGGACCAAAAAGGAGGAAAAAAAGTGAGCGAAACAGCCAGTGGTTTACCAGATGACCAAGAACAGCTGCTGTATTTGCTGTGGCACGAGATCAGGGCCTCCCCAACGTCCTCCTCCACACCAGCATCTCCGTGACCTGAGCCAGCCAGCAGCAGCCCTAAGGACGGCAGATGCTGGTGGCAGGATATGATGGATAATTACCTGGGTGTTGAGAGCAGCCTAAGCAACTGGCTTTCATCCACAAAATTTAGTAACCCTAGCCTTTGAGGGCTTTCTGAGAAAAGGTTGTCCCTCCTACAGAAAAGTTTTACTGAAGATGTTGTAGGACTAGATAAAAAATCAGTTTTTTGCCTTCAGCTGCTGATGAAATAGGTTTCAGCCTTCCCATTTTCCTTCCACATCACTGTAGTTTTCAAACAAGTTTAGACAACTGAAGCAAAGAAATGAAGAGTGAGAGCTCCAGACTCAGAAAGTTCAGTCTGAATCAAATCAACTGATTTATAAATATATTTATAATCTAATAAGTATTCAGGAGACAAACAGGGTCTCTGCTTGCATCAGAACAAAGCTATGTCAGCAGTTTTCTTCCAAGAGTGATGAACTCAGTTAATCTGAAGTGTCTGCTCGTTGGCTGCTCTGAGTCCTTTGCGAGGAGACTTCACATTGCAGTTTTGCTGGTCAAGCTCAGACCAATGATGCTCACAGTGCACTTAAGCTTCTGAGAATATTCTGTGCCACCCTTTGTGGCTGCCCCTGGCCCTTCTGTCTGGGGGTGACAAATGCAGAAAAACTAGATTGATAGTTTAGAGAGACAGACACCATCTCCGTGAGGAGACTACCCTGCAGTATTTGATATTGAAATGTGTTGTTAGAATGTCATTCACTGTTGGCTTTGTGACTAAAAATCAGCAAATACTGCATCTTCCATGTTTCTTATCAAAACTGTTTGGTGAGTTATGACAAGGCATCTCCAAGTAGCTGCATGTCCAGATCTTGTTGATTTTGTTCAGGCTGAATGAATACCAACCCACAAATGCCCCAGAGGCTATGGCAGATGCTCACCCCTGAGGAGGGAAGAGCAGGCATCCCTGGGCAGCCAGAGCCACCCTCCCTGCTTCTCCTACCAGCTCCCCCCTGGCTCTGGCACATGTAGAGGTGCTTTGGGATGGCTCTGCTCTCTCTCTGAGATATCCAAATAGTTTAGGGTAAATGTTTTTCTCCTCCAAAGACGTGTTCTCTCTCCCCTAAGGAGCTCTGCAGGACTGCATTTATTCATCTCTCAGTCGGCTGCCTCTAGAGCTGCTAGTCTGGGAAGAGAGCCTTGACTGCAATGTTTACGTTCAGTATCTTAACACCCTGCAATTTATTTTCATTTCAGCTTGTCCCACCAATAAACTGAATGCCCTAGTTGGGCCCAAAACAGGCCTTGCATCAGGGTTAATGACTCTCACTCTAAGTCAGATGCAAGTGATATTGGCAGCTTGGCAGGATGGAGAACAGTGATGGGAGCATAAAAGATGACAGGGAACAGAGGAGGGGGGAAGAGCATTATCTTTTCTTTTCAAAATTAGAATCAACGACCAACATTACATTTCCAGCTACTGCGAGATGATTAAGTGCAAGATCAGCCTTCCTTTCAACCGCACCTGCCCAGAAAAGGGCATTCCTGTGGCAAGCAGATCTCGCTACCGTGATTGTTGCCTGTCTGTGACCACAAGCAATACAATTGACCCTGTAAAGTTTGACTTCACAAGTATAATCTCTCACTCTGTTGATAGATAGATAGACAGATACACAGACGGAGGCATAGTTATCACATATGGTTTACATGCATTAATATGTACAGGCATGTGGTCTGGAAATGTTAAAGGAAGAAATTAAAGCTGACAAATCTGTAATGTAAAATTAGACATACAGGTGAAAGAGTAATTTAGTAATCTGCCCACACTTACTTGGAAAATCAAACTGCTGTTGTGAGTTCTGCTAATTTTCCTACTGCCACTTGGATGCTTTTCCAATAAATAATCTTACAATGTCAATATCAATCACCATGTTACAAAGACTCCTCATCTGTGATTGAAATCATTCTGTTTACCCTGGAGACACATATCTGTAAGAAATTTAAGAAGAGGTCATCAATCATGGTCTCTCCTTTCAGTGATTATAAAGTTGCATCTTCTGATAAGAACGCTTCCAGCGCTCTTGTCAGGATAGAAATCAGAGCTGAAACCTGGTCTTTTTACAGATGTCCTTATATAGACTGCATCTCATCTCTAATTTCGGAAGCTATATAAAATAACTGTTCTGAGACTGAGTGTCTGTTATATGTAGATACCATTACCCAGGTGAAGGGATGAAAAGACATCTCAATATATACGACAATTAGGCTCTAGATTTAATTACCTAGCATACAGTTATATAGCATAGAGGCATTGAAGTACAATGCCAGATGCATTCATTTTATCTCCAGTGCTCTGAAATTTTATATACTTGAATAATTCAGATTTGCATCCTTCCCAAAATCTTACATGGTCACATTTTAATTTGCTATTTTCCCACAGTATATTAGCTATTTGTTGATGATATAAGAATCACTTGATAACTGTGTAGCTGCCTATGAGTCTTATCATTAAACTATTGGACTTTCTACTGGAAACCAAAAGATCATCATAAAATTCAAATAAACATTTCACAAGGACCATCACAGAGGATGTATCATTTTAAATGCATCTGAAAAGCAATTCTCTGAGGCGTGTTTCATAGGCGATTGCTTCCCAAATAGTTTTCCATTAGGGCTGGGATTCAAGCCACAGCAAATGCCTGTAATCCAGTTCTTAACTCGATTAGGGAAATGCCTGGGTAGTAACTCCAAAAACTTCTTTCTCTGTCACTCCCACAGGAAATGTTTAACCCTGCTATAGATTACCTTGAATCTAATGAACTCCCAGTTCCTGAACAAAAATCTTCATATTAGTTGTCAGAAATGATGTGGTCTAACTGGAACAGGAGGGCAGGATCTGTGCACTGAGTGTGGATAGGGCAGGCTTATTCGATGGAGACACTGCTGCCCACATACTGTCTCATATACCTATTTGCAAAGTAAGTCCCAGACGCAAAACCACTCACATCCTGAAAAGCTATTTACTTTTCTGTGTAAGGCAGGGGCAGTTTTTGGCAAAAGTGAGGGCTTTTTGCAGGTATGGATAGCATTTTACCATGCTCTGAAGCATCTATTGGGCAGGAACCAGGCAGCGGAAAGGCAGAAGATTCGCCCGCTTCCAGGTCAAGTTGTAGTTCCCTTATTCAAGCCTGCTACCTCCTCTCGCTGCGAAAGATGGACTCAGAAAGTCTTCCTAGGAACCAGTGTTGCTATTTAGCTATGAAAGCTGCTCACTTCCTGAAAAGTCCATAGTGTAATGTCCCGGTGTTGCAGGTCAAGGAAAGATTAAGCAGTCAATTTATTTTAGAAACCAAGAAAGAGAAAGGTGAGCTTGCCCTATTAGTCATTTTTTCACTCCCACCCAAACCATTAGACAAGTCTGAGATAAAGTGCTTGAATTCATTAAAGTTGCTAAAGGCAGAAAAGGACTGAAACACATACCTTTTAATTTTCCATCTCTTGCTCTCTCTTAAAAAAGAAAACCCCTGTGATTTCATAGGTCAAGCTGTGATTATAGCAATTCTGATAAAATGCTAAATTACGGACCAGATAGGACTTTTCAGTTCGAACTTATCATACTCGTCATAGCCTAGACTCCTGGATGATATAATCGACTTCAGAGGAAGCTGGGAGTTCTCAGTATTTCTGTAGATCATGAGTTTTACTGACATGCCTATGACTGACATGCCTAGCTTGATATATCTGACCTTTCGGTCTGTTGTCATTACGGTAAATAGACATGGCGTAATGAAAGAACACAAGAAAACAACTTTCCTTCAAGGGTCTTCAAAGTTCCCATATCAAAGGGAATGCTGCAAAGCTACGGCATGAAAATCCAATGGTTTGGGTTCCCCAGTGTTACTAAACAACATCACTTCTGCCAGCTTGTTGACAGGCATGATGAGGAGGTTTCACACCACCCACCCTAGGAATCTAAACAGAGGTGCCGAAACGAGGTGTTGAGGCTGCCTGGAATCCCTCGGCAGCCTCCTCCAAACTCATCACTTTTTTCCGAACCACCCTCCCGGGCAGCCTGCGTTGCCTTCAGAGGGATCCTCAAAGGACTGGGCCACAACCTTGCTCACTTACGCTTAGAGTCCTAAAGCAGAAAGTGTGAATCCTCCCGAGGGCCTGGAAGAGTCTCATGCCTGGCTGGTCTTTGGGAAATACGCTGGGGACTGAGGTGCATTTGTGTTTAACAGGGAGGCCTGGAACCAAAAACGCCTTTAGCTAGCAGACAAGTGCTGGGACCTATGGGATCAGCCGGTATATGCCAAGGAACTAGCCTTGAAGTGGAGGCTTACCATTGCCTGCAAGATCACCTTAACGGTTGCATCCTGGCGCAAGCAGAGGGATAGTGCCAGGGAGCTGATTCCAGCACCTGAGGAATCTCTCCTTTCTCGAAGGAAATCTAACAGCCCCTGCCAAACTCTGCGCCAGGTGCCTTACCTAGCCAGTAGCACCGTGCACCCTCACAGCACAGGTGCTGCCCGACCACCGAGGTTAGCTGAGGCGCCTCACGCACAAGTAACCTCGGGCAAATAAGATGGAACGAGTGTGAAACGGAGAGGAGCCTACACGTTATCCGAGCTGCACGCCAGCACTAACACAAAGCTGTGGCAGGGAAGGGAGAAAGGCAGGGAATCACTGCTGGAGGGACTGGCTCATTTCCAGGAAAGGCATTTGCCCCATCCGAGCGCCTGGCTCTGCACTCGCCGCCCGGCGCTGGCAGCCGCGCGCTGGGACGCACGCCGGGCCCACAGCGCTCGGCCCCCCACCCTCGCGCGCTCCCAAACCCGCCAGGCCCCCTCGGGCAGCGCCCTCGCCTCGCGGCGCTCGTCTCGGGTGCGGCGCTGAGCCGGGGTGGACAGCGGGGAGCGCGTCTGGTCAGGCTCCGGCCAGCTGGCCCAGAGAGGCGCCGTGCCCTGCCCGCGGGCAGCGCCCACCCCGGGCGCAGCGCGGTGCCCCCTGCCACCGCGGTCCCCGCGCCCCGCCGCCCCCCGGCAGCGCCTCCCCCGCAGCCGGAGCGGGGGGGCGAAGGGCTTCCCCCCGCGGCGGGGACGGGGCGGCGGGGGGCGAGGCGGGGGGAAGGGGCCCCCCCGGCGGGGACGGGGCGGGGGCTGCCCGGCGGGGCGGGCGCCGTCACGTGGCTGGCACGATAAAAGCGGGGGTAATTGCGTTTAGGCAAATGAGGCCGCCTCGGCCCTCCCCGCCCGCAGGTTTATAAAGCGGGGCGCTCGCCCGCCGACGGCCAATGCGCACGGAGAGCAGCGCCCGCGCCGCGCCGCGCCGCAGCAGGTGCGTGTGCGCGCCGCGGAGCGGGGGGCGCGCGTGGGTCCGCGGAGGTAGGGGGGGTGCCTCTGCGCGTGTGTGCAGCCAGACGTGCGCCTCCCTGCGCGTGAGGGTGCTTTCGTGGGTGTGTGTGTGGCCGTTCCTGTGTGGAGAGGGGTGTCCGTGTGCAGGTGTGCACACCCACGACGTGTGCAGCTGCGTGTGAGGTGTGCATAACTAGGTGAGTATGTGGGGGGGTAACCTGGGTGTGCGTGCGCACCTAGATGGCTGTGGGTCTGTGTGTGTGAAGGTGTGTATACCGAGGCGTGTACGGATCCGTATGTGTGCGGGGGGCTGCGTGCACCTATGTGTGTGTGTCCGTGTGGGGGGGCTGTGCGCGTAACGAGAGGTGTACGTCTAAGGGTGTGCGCGACGGTGTGTATATGCAGGCGCGTATGTGTCGGTGCGAAGGGCGGGGTGTAGCGAGGCGCGTACGCCCCTGCGGGGGCTGCGCGCAGCCCCTGCGCGCCGCGTGCCCCGCCGGCGGCTCCTCCCGCCCCGCGCCCCGCAGGTGGCCGCAGCCCGCCCGCAGGACGTCGAGGCGGCGATGAGACTCCCGCTGGCTTTCGCCGTGCTCCTCCTCGCCTCGGCGCAGGGGCTGCCCGAGGAGATGGGCGCCACCGACGACCTCAGCTACTGGTCCGACTGGTCCGAGGGCGAGCGGGGCAAGGTGAGCGCGGGGCGGCTGCGCGGGGCGCGGGGCCGGCGGGGGCCCCGTCGGCGCGGGGCCGCGCTGAGCGCCGCCCGCTGATCGCCCGCAGGAGGAGCTGCCGCTGCCCTTCGAGCACTTGCTGCAGAGGATGGCCCGCAGACCCCGGCCCCAGCAGTTCTTCGGCCTCATGGGCAAGCGCGATGCCGGTGAGCGGGGCGCGGGCGGGGGGCGCGGGGCTGCCGCGCCCTGACTCGCTCTCCGCGGCAGCAGCCCGCACTTCGCGGGGTAAACCTTTCCCCAAAGTTGCGATTTCCCCCCGCCCGCCCCAAGTTTCATGCAAGACAAACCTATCGATTGGAAAATAACCAAAACTGCACGGTGGAGTTGTAAATGCACACTAATTATAGCATGGAAATAAATACCAGTAAAAAATATCACGATAACCCGCAGGTTGGCATGCATGCCACTAAACTATCTGAGCGTGAAAACCGTGTGATTACTGCCGTGTAATACTGTGTACAGTTATTGCCATCTTCTCTGACTTCGTGTGTGTACCGAACTGAGAATCGGTCAGAGCAACTTGGATCTAAACAGATCTCAGCTGTGTCATTTTAACTGAAATGAGACTTTGTAGTCTATTCAAGGAGAAATACGGTTGTAAATGATCACCTTAATTTTCCTTACATTGAATATGCGTAGGGCAGTTTCTGTATTTGATTCCTCGAAGGGTCATGGGAATAGCGTGTGTATGTGCCAGTCCTTCTTCAACAACTCTTTCTTTCCTTTCCTCTTCCATGCAGGATATGGCCAGATCTCTCATAAAAGTAAGTTTAAAAAATCCCCAACATCGTAAGTAACTGTTGAAAGATATTCAAATGGAGAACCGTATATTTTAGTGGATTCTTTAGGATATGAATGAGTTCAGCTGAGGACCGGCAGCACAGGTGGTAGAGAAATATTTTGGCAAAGAATAGAGTAGCCAGCAGGAAAGACTTAAGTTTGTACCTAATCTGAACCTCCACAAGCTCTGAGATTTCAATCCACATTAATGTGTGAATGTTGCAGCCCTTATTTCTCTAGGGCTGCATTCTGCAAACCATTCTCACAGGCAAGACAGGCTTACTGCCAGACTCGGAGTGAAAGAATTAAGACAGCAAAAGCTGGAAAATTAGAATAGTGAATTCCCAAATCCCTGAGAAGTGATGACATGCATACAGATGTGAGATACTGTATCTGTGATTTTAGCGATGTCCGACTGTGAATCAGACCCCATCATAGCAGAGGCTGATTGATGATGTGCTGTCATATAAACAACCATATTAATAAGCATGTCTTGCTTTGTTTCTGTATAACACCGAGTGGGAGATGGTATCAGCAGTGTGGTATTACCTTGATGCGTACGCTGACAAACAGTTTTATTCTCTGAAATTACCTGAAGATGCTTGGACAGGACCGAGAAGACCTTTTAATAAGTAAAAATTGATCTTCTTGTATTTTGTCAGCTGTCCCCAGAGGTCAATACGTATCCCAGTGTTTTCTGTTAGTCACTAGGTTTTATCACTAGGATTATTTATTTGAAGAACAATTAAAGAGAGTCCCATCCAAAGCTCATGACAAATAACTGCTGACTAAAGTAAAAAAAAATTATAGCCGCCTTAAACTGCTTCAGCTCTACAGTTAATACTTGTGAGGTCTAAAAATTATTCATCTTGTTTTGTAGATGAATTAGCCAAGCAAAATTCCTTCCAAAGAGAAATTTCTAAATTTGCGTCAAGTCAGCCTGGAAAAAGAAAATGGCTGCTTTTTGGTCCTTATCTGAAGCTATGGCTATCATTACATCTGATACATGCGACAGGCCAAACCTTGGAGTAATTTATCCTCTACACAACCAGTGTGTGGAGTAGTAATGGGACAGGATGGTAATATTTGAACTCATAAATATTCTGAAAATAGATCCAGACTGTCTAGCTCAGTCATGTCCAGACATTGAGTCCCATTGGCTTCCTCTCAGATAAGGGCTCTGTTGCCTGGGAGGATTTTCTTCCGTATAACAAAAAACCACCGACAGGTGGAATAGGTGTATCATGCAGATGCAAGCTATACTGAGATACGGTCATCTTACGTGTGTGCTGAAGTCGATAGGAATTGTACTGTCAGTCAGCTGCACTGGGAGAGGAATAAGAATCATTTATTGGCCATTGTTTTTCTGTTATGGTTAAAAGGCGAAAACAATAGTGTCTATTCAAGACAATGGGAAGATTTCCACTAACTGGCCCATGCCTTGGTCTCACCTACCCCCAGTGATGACCCCCTCCCTCATCCAAGAGTGCTGTGAAAAATTAGTATGTGAGAGGAACAGTTTCCGAGTCTGTGTCTTCCTTCCCCACGAGAACACGTTATCCTAAAAGCCTGCCTATTGAAAATGTATTAAAACACTTCCAAATATATCTTTTTCAGGGCATAAAACAGACTCCTTTGTTGGACTTATGGGCAAAAGATCTTTAAATGCTGGTAGGTATATTACTAAATCTGGTACGTGGTAATATATAGCTGCTTAATTCTGTTGCCTCCTTGTTCTCTCCCACTGGATGGATGAAGCAGTCTTCATATGGTGTAGACCCAGAGTTCTCTGAAAAGGGACCAGGATATTCTTTCTTAATCAGAATATTTCAGGGTCTGGTTCACTCTGATGCTTGTGATGATCAGGCCTGGTTTCTGCTGCCAAAGTGCAGGCAAAATCAGGTAAGATTCCCTAGGGCACTTTCCCTGCTCTCCTTGTCCTCGCTGGTATTTATGTTCTGCCAGTCAGCAAAATGCTATTAAAAAAAAAAATTATTGACACATAATGCTCATTTAAACTTGTGATTCACGTCCAGATCTCCACAGCTAAAGATGCACTCTCACCTCTTCAGCAGATCATTATTTTTAAAAAACTTGAAGCAGGAGCTGAAAGAGCAGAGATCTGCCATTAACATCACCTCGTTCTTCAGCTCAAACAGTTAAACATTGCCAGCCCCTTGCAGCTTTTAATTTTACTTACAAATAACAAACAGCATTTTAAGCTTTGAATGGATGCTGTGAACACATGTTATTTCCCCATATGCTCCGTATAGGACAGAATCCTGCTCCTTCCTGTGAGCATCCCCTAAGGGTAGTTCCAGACTGCTGGTTGTTGTAGCTTTCCTGTGCTGTAGGGTAGTAATGAGGGAAATCTCTCACAGTGAACCATAAAGTGTCAGTTAATTCCCTAGAAAAGGAATTAAAAAAATTAAAAACCTAATGCCTATTTCATGTCTCTGAAATAATTCTCACTGTTTTGTTAAATGAATGATAAAAGTTAAATTACTAGCTGACACCTTTATATTATGTAGATACCTGCTGTGATCTATATTCTGCAATTATGGTTGTCAGTAACTTTTATTTTCAATTAAACCCTGTTCAGACTAGTAATATTGCTCTCTGCATCGTTTTGCAAATTGCTATGTATCATGAATAATTTTGTACAATTTTATCTGTGGTGGCAATAGCTATTAAATGCATAATACCTGTAAATATATCTGCTGTCATAAAAGTAAATAGCTTGGAAGTGATAAATTTGGTTGGTTTCCTTTGGGATTACATTTATATTCATATGAGAATGTAAGATATAGCAAAATGTTTTAAAAAGGCAAGGATTTGATTGCCCTAATTTCAAAAATGCTGGTATGGTTAGAATACTGTTACCTGGTGTTTAAGTATTTATCTCTAACAGAGGGGAATAATGAAGTTTTACCCTGTCAGGCTATGTAATACCTGCCTGATAGGTTAAAACTAGAATTCACCGCTTTCCTGCCTGATTCCCTGAGAGGAAAATGGTGAGAAGTTGCTTCTGCTCCTGTTGAGAACGTAGTCCCAAGGACTGTGTAATCAAACAAGATCAGGGATTTGTCCCAGGTTTACTGTCCCTCCTAGCTAATACTCACCACTGAAAGATGTTTAACTGGACAGGAATTAGTCACCCCCTTCTTGGTGCTGTAATGTACTAGTTATTTTTTCTCTTTAATAGTTTTCTTCTGTTATTCAGAAAACATCCAAGTCCCCTGGCATTAGGGGAGACACTGTGTAAAAGTTTATGCTGTTGGGTGTAAGCGCTGTGCTGACTTTATGTTTTATGTGACAAACCAGGGTGCCATAGCCCTGGGATCTCGATTCCCCATTTGGTAAAAGGGGATCTGGCACTGAGCATCGCCCAGGCTGCTTGTACGCTCAGATCAGTGCCCCAGGTAGAATCTAGAAAAACCGAACATACAGTAAGGATACTCAAATCAATCCATATTGAGAAAGAAAGCCCAACTTTATTGTCTATTTAGCCTGGTGCAATTTCAAATCTTATTGATTTAAAACCTTCACTGATCCAAAATTCATGCAGTGCTGAATTCCGCAAAATTAGTTGTGTGTTTGCATGCAATAATCAGACATGTATCCGCTCCTTGAAAACAACGTTCCCTTTGAGGTCCAAACGACGATGACTGCTGTGATCAGCTGCATGTGACCCTGTGGTCAGGCTCTACAGGCTTCTCACTCGTTTTAAAAGAGCAAGAAGGAAAAATCTCCTGCAGCCGCTAAATGCTAAACATGTTACTGATGACTATTTTAGGCTGCAGTTGGTCCAGAGAGTAGTCTGAGTTTTGCATAGATCTTGCTGCAGATTTTAATAAAAGGTGTCATCATGTGCATAGGTTGAATATAGGGAGGGTTTAAAACTAGCAAAGAGCTGATTGTGTAGGGCGCAAGGTGGAAATGTCGGTGCGGAGAGCCTCTACCCACAGATCGGCCTTTGTGCTCGGCTCCAATATGTTAAATGAATTACTGGAGGCGAAGAGGTTCGGCACGGGTGACTGCCGCAAGGAGCTGCACAGACCAGAGGCGGAAAGCACTGTGCAGAGCTGCAGCCGCCGAGAAGACACCGTGGTCTCAGGGGTAAAACCCTGGCTTCCCATGCAATCCCCATAGCTGCTGGGATCACCGATCGTCCCCCCGTGTTTAGTCATGACTGAGACTACTAGAAAACAGTATCTACCTAATTTCCAGGGATGAGGCAGCATGCTTCACGATGAGGAGGCAAATAGTCTAGGCCTAGTCTGGAAAGCCCTAAATTTGCCCGTGCAAGGCAAAGGGCTTTGAGTGCTGCGTGTGTCAGGGGAACCCGTTGCTGTTCATGTCTGAATGAGCTGATGCTCTCAGGTGGTGAACCAGCAGGCTGGATATCTCTAACATTTGCTTATGCTTATTGCAGTTTACACAAGGCCTCACAATGTGCCTCATTCTGTTTCTTTTTTTTACAGGATCCTCTGAAAGGAGCATAGCACAGAATTACGAGCGAAGGCGTAAATGAGACACTCCCATGCATTATTTATTAAACTTCATTTGTTCCAATGGCCAATGCAGCGTAATGTAAACTAACCACTGTATGGAATAATTATTTATTTAATAATAATTGATGGGGGGTTTATTTGAGTTGTACATTCAATAAAATGATTATTTTTCATATCGTGGCAACGATACACGTTGTGTAAGTGTGTTGTGGTTCTGAAAGGAAGGCTCCCTCTGGAACAGCAACCCTGGTGATGTCTCACAACAAAGCACATTGTATGATATGACCTGTAAAGTTATGTTCATTAAACAAAAAAGATCCTTTTTTTCATAGAAAGTGATTCCATCAGCTTCACAACAAGTGCAGAGCAGAACTGATGTACAGTCTAGTGCCTCAATTTGTTTTCATGGTTTATAATCTACTGTAATTTCTGTATCAAAAATATATTTGTATCATTGCAGCATGTTTTATGTTTTGTGACTACGTATCTATATATTTTAAAAAGGGAGGAGTGGGGAAGGGTTGAATGTGAATCCCAGGTCTCCATTTCACAGTCTGGAATTTTATGATAGTAACATTTTAAATAAAAACTACTCTGGGGATTTTGCAACATACTTTTGTTGGTGATAGTGATGGCATTATTTCCAAAATTAGTGTGGAGTGAGACATGGATCAGAGAAATAATGTATAGTGTTGAGAATAGAAAGAAATACCAGTTTAATGCCTTGCTTCTCCTGAGGGGACATAAGCTTTCTGGTGTGGGTCTGGTGAATTCTTTGGGGGTTGTGTTACGGGAGATGGGCATTGCCAGGAGTTGCTGCTGGGTCACACAAGGTCCTGTGCATCATAACCCATGCAGAAACTCCTTGAGAAGCAGAGTGTGTTCTGCAAAAAGGGATCAATGTATCCTACAGCCCCAAAGTGGAATAATTTTCTGTGGAATCCATCTGCTGTTACAGGTTTGTTCCTTGAAAGATAAGCTTTTAATAAATGCTAGCCCTCAGATTCACAATAAAAACACATACTGACTTGAACCAATGCACTATAAGAGGAAAAATATGATTGTAGTTACCTCTTAAAATATCTGGTTACTGTGTTTCTAAGAGAGTCCCAAAATGCCACATACATCTCATCAGATGCCAAAGCATCCAGAGATTTATTTTCTTTCCACCTGCTAAAAGCTGTAGTTCTGCATTTGATGCTGTCACATGAACTTTGATCACAGATGAATTGTCAATGAAAACAAAGGGCAGAAACAAGCTGAATTTCTAAGTAATATAGAGTTATTTCCTTGTGGTTGTTCTCCATTTCTGAAGTGAACTTGGAAAACTCCATTTTCAAGTTCATCAGAGGCATCCTCACAATTGCACCCACTCAGAGTGCTGGTGGACGTAGGACCTTCTGCTTGCTAGTTACATGCAGCACCTGGACCGCCCCATGCTTAGACTAGATCCCACTTCCACCTCAGTAGGAGTGGGCTCTAGCAACCACAGACTGATCAGGTGGTAGGACTGGTCGCACTTTTGGGAGGTTTTCAACCTTCCTTCTGGTGCTGCTTGCATTGGGAGGAAATGTGTGCACTCCAGGGATGTGGGTGTCCTCATAGACACCATCACTCTTCATGCAGCACGCCTGTTCACTCTTCATGTGAAAGGCTGTAAATCCTGTCCCCATGGCTGCAATGGAGCTGGATCAGCATAATTTCAATCTGTTAGTTATACTCTTAAAGAGCTGCACATTTAAACTAGACATGCAGCCCACAGGCTCCAATATAGAGACTTAGCAAGTCTCACAGATACCAAAATTCACTCCATGACCCCTCATTTTGCAGATTCCCATGGTGCTCACAGCTCATTGCACTGACCTTGGGGATAGCCCGCAGCAGGAGTGATGCCCCGCAGACACAACCCAGTGCTCAATGCTGGCAATGCTGGCAGTGTGGGGGTCCCGAGGGAGAGAGGCTGCAGCCTGGCCATGGGGAGCACTGACATCCCGAAGTGGGAGTCACGGTCAGAGGAGCCCTGTTCTCCCTGGGGGTATCTGTCCCCATCGTGTGACAACATTCACTCATCAAGAAAAAGCAGAAGCAAACATGTGCAAGCAAACCTTGACTTTCACCACTTGAGCTTCCAGGTGAGAGATTTCCCCTACTCCATGCCTCAGTGTGGGAGCCTGACTACCTATGAGATGCACCTGAGACTTTTAAAAATAGATGGGGCCACATCTTCTCTTTTCAACAGAGCCTTCGACTCACACTGGCAGAAATCAGAGCTGTAGGCTCACAGTTGACAAGAGAGTTCAAACCCGCAGGTCTGACTGGCACAAACAAGCAATAATCAGCTGACATGAAGTACAAGCTTGTGACATGAAACATCTTCAGTCTTGACTCTGAATGCTTACATTGCTTTTTGCCACCTGCGTGAAGCAGGTGAGGGCTACATAGTGGGAAAACTGAGCTAGATTCGTGACAGGTGTCACACTCATGTGACAGACAGTGGTTTCATTATATTAGCACTCTGTCAGCTCTTTATCTTTCCAGGACTAATTTTCAGACTAATAAACTTCTATACCAACTCCCACTGAGCTCAATGAGGAGAGTAAGCTAATTGCCGGGATACAGGCATGACAAAATGAATGCAGAAATGTGTGTTGAATAATGATCTGTGAAGGGTAAAAAATAAAATTAAAAAAAAAATAAATGCTATCTCCTGAACCTTCAAAGGCCCCACAGTGCGCAGAGTTTACAGCATGTATTATGTGGTGAATTGTGAAACAAATAGAGGAAAGAAAAAAGCCCTATTGCTCACTCTTTCTAACTTGCATATCTCACAAACCTCCCAAGAGTAGCAAATACTGCAAACATATTCACATACAGATGAAACCGCACACAACATTTACATTTTTAAGTGTTTGGAGCACATTACAGACATTGGTTAACAAGCACTGGGCACAGAGCTGGGCCTGAATTTTCTGGCAAAACCATTTTCTCTAAGAGAAAAGACTGACCCACAAGCATCAAAATACGCTCCTGTTAGGTGGCTGTCTCAAGAATGACAACATCAGGTTCGTGTTAGTTTATGTTTTAAACAATAAGATCGAGAACAACAATTGACATCAATATACATGTTTGTAAAGGCTCCCGCCCCGAAGGGCTGGTGCGCGCAGTGGCTTTGCTGGGTACGGCTGCACTCGGCAGAGCAGAGGCAGCGCTGAGGCCCCGTGCCAAAGCCTGCCCGGCTGGGTGGCAGCAGATGCAGGACCTCAGAAGCGACCCATGAGCGCTCTCTCCTCCAGCCCACCACTTGCTGGTCGCTCCCATGCGCTTCCTCCCGCACTGCGGCTAGTCTGGTCAAACATTCGTCCTGACCAGCTCTGCTCGCCTGAAGTGGGCTCAAGAGGGGATTTACAACCTCCTTCTTACGCCTTTCTTTTTCCTTTATTAATAAACAATATAGTCTATACATTATTGAGCATTTAAGCTTCAGAAGGACTTTTCAAATCAGCTCTGTAGTCTTCAGTCTCCCTTTCGAGGCAGCCTTCTGTGTTAGCTTTTAAATGCACTAGGGTTTTTTTGGACAGCACCGCTTTCAGCCGTAGGTCACTCATGCCTTGGATCACTTGGATGACACCCGTCCGCCAGTGCCCCGGCTCCGCCTGCGCTGAGCGCTGGTTTCCAAGAAACTCCCCGTCTCCAGTAGGTTCCCAGTCTGTCACCTCCAGCTCTCTGCGTTACTCGAAGGCTGGTGCCCCGTCGTGCAGACGCAGCAGAACTTCTCTCCGCAGCAGGCACGTGGTGTCCTCAGCCCGGGGCACCGGGAGGGGGTCTGGCCCCAGCGGCGTGCCGCAGGGGAGCACCATCGCTGCAGGGCCCGCCGTAGCTGCCTGCTGCAGGCGCGGCACGTGCTGCTTTTGCATCAAGAAATTTGCATTTTCCAGTGTGGTCCTAACCAAAATGTGTCCTCCTTCCTGTGGAGGAACCCAGCCCCCACCCATTCTTAGCTAGAGCAGAATAATACCAAGAATTTTTTTTTTAATTATTAAAGTGATTCTTAAAAACACTGTTTATTCAGAGTACACTACCAATAGCTCCTTCAGAGCTGGCAACAGTCATTACATAAATGTAGACTTTGTCCCTGTGCCTTCTTAAACTATGGCTTAGATATCTGTTTTAGCATAAAGAGATATTGAGCAAGTCCCAGTACAAACTTCTGTAACGACCAAATTTTGTTGTGATGAGCTTGAACAGTTCCCTTAGCCATAATATCAAAGACAACGTTAATGAACTTCTCTCCAAGTACTGGGACAACAACACATCGCAGCTCCATCCCTGGAGTTATATTACGTTGCTCTGTCAGGATGAAGCCATCAATGTGGTTCTGAGTACAGCTTCGTCCTTACAGTACCTTCAAAACAGCTCACTTCAGTTCATATAAAATAGTTGTTACTGGAACTGCAGTATGTGTGCGTGGAGGGGGTTTCTGTCAGCAAGCGTACATGTGTCCTTGAACATATCTACAACCTTGAAGCAAGACAAACAGAATCTCTACACATTATTTTCTTCATGCTTTTGAAAGAGCATAGACTGAAACAGCTGTCAACAGGGGGGGCATCTGGGCTCTATGAAATTCATTATGGTATCCACTAAATATTATCACCGTTCCACCTCTGAGAGATACCTGGTTTCTATCAGAATAAAACAGAACCTCCTCAGTTCAGAGCTCAGAAACTCCTTTTGAAACAGAGGCACACAAAATGCATGCAAGGAAAATACTGACGAAACAGTAAATAACAAAATCACAGTAAAATGTCACCTCTTGCTTTCCATGGGCATCTCCAAATTAAACATTATTGCTATTTGCTGTACACAGAAGAAATGGAATATGAATAGACTACTAAAAGACCAAGGACCAGCTGGCACGGTGCTTCATGCTTTCACAGAAGCCCGGAAGAAGCCCAGCAACGTGTAGTGGCTTGGCCAAAGCTACTAACAGCAGCCAAGCTAGAAGTACAATATATAGATTAGTGCAAAGAAACTTATGAAGAATAATAAAGGATAAGGCTGAAATTTAAGATAAAAGGTTTGGCAAATAAACAAGGAGGTTTCCTCAGAAAAAGCAAAAGTTTGTTTTTTTCCATCTAAACTATTTCCTACATTGCTGTTGTAGAAAGAGAACTGTAAAAGAGTTAAAAGATATATATTTGCACCAACATATATGAATAGACTTTTATCATTGCTTTCTACAGGAACTAGCTTGTGTTGAAAACATCTAACTGAGCAACAGAAGAGCATCTTTAGCAGTAAACATTCAATTTTGGCACATGGAAGTGCATTATGTTTTCTCTGTCATAATAGTCAGAAAACAATAGATACATTGTAATTTGGTGTACCAAAGCATTAAAATATAAGTAATATTCTTTGGAAGTAAATCTTGCTTGGAAAATATACCCATTCATTATTGAAGGAACACATACATACAGTGTGGCTACACTAAGACTGTGCATTTAAAAGCAAAATTAAATGTAAAATCCAACTGGATAGGGAACTAAACAGTGGTGACAGATTTTCTGCATATCCAAGTAAAAAAATAGGCTATATTTATGTCTGTTAAGTTATATGGTGGGTACAACTGAGAAATCAAGTTGGCGGTGTGATAGAAGAGAGACTTAAGAGATATTTTACATATACCCACAGTTATCTCTCAGCAGATGAAAGACTGCATATGCACATAGCTGTATTTTTTTATTGCTCGTATGATAAGCCCATGCAATTGAGTGAACTCAATGCCCAAGAAACATGGGACCATCAAACCGGCTGCTCTGTCAAGGTCCTGGTGCCACACTGGCTTGTTTTATTGGGACCCACGGGAAAGGAAGGTAGAGTTACACACAGTATTTTCCTCTTGTCCCTTTTCTACGTATGCAGTTACTGGAAGAGTCAGAGCACTAGGTGACCCCTGGCAGAGAGGGGCTCAGCCTAGCAGCACACATGCAGGACTAGAAGGGCCCCAGGGCCACCCCGGGGCTTGGTTTCGCCCAGCAGGAGGGAAGCTCTGCCCAAGCTGCTGCCTGCTCCCAAGCAGGGGCAGGATCGACTTTCTCATGGCGAGCAGCACATCACCTCCGTCCCGTGCGCCTGCTGCCTCCCAGTCACAGCTTGCACAGGCGCGAAGGAGAAACTTCTTTTCGCTTTCACTACAGTCAGTCACCTTAATGTTTGCCTTGCATGCAGGTACAGCTCTGTTTTAAAGTACCTGTCTCTACTCAGAGCTGAGTCTGAGAAGGCATTACTTACTTCTCTTTCCAAATGTTTGCTAGGGAACCGTTTTTTTTTACCATGACTGTTGGTACTGCTGCATCTGAAGTATACAAATACCTGCGCTGCAGAGGAGATGATTTAATATGCTGAATATGAGAACAGAGTCTCATTCAGTATTTACCATTGCAGCTGTAGGAAGAATTTGGGCTGAAGTGATTTCCAATTCCAGAACAACTTTTATTAGCAAAGAAAGAGCTGTACTGCAGAAGGAAAAAAACATGTACAAACAAAACAATACGAGATTTTATTAATCTTCCCCCAAATGATCAAGCTACTTTGCCTCCCATGAGGAAGGGTTTGTGCTGAACACAAGCTGATGAGCTCATTACATATCACAAACAGGAGGAAGTGCTCTGGCTCCCAAAAACTTTAATATTGATATGATACTTTTAGTACATTTCAATGATATTTATTTAATATTAATATACTTTATAGCTGAACTATATAGCCAAGATAGAACTTATTCTTTCTTCCTTTGCCAAGCCAAATAAATATTTTATAATTTTTAATGATATTATTTCTTCCAAAAACATGCTCAAGAGACTCCTTGAGAAAGATTACCAGTACCAAGGCAGTGCTGTCATATCTTTCTTTCTCTGATGTTTTTGCACAGGCATTAGGTACTGGAGTCACGTGATTATGCAAGGTTCTCAAATTTTTTGCTGAAAGAGAAAGTTTCCAGGCAATAAGTGAAGAGGAAAAAATTGAAATGACTCTGAAAGAAGCAGGAGAAGAGAAATTGCAGGTACAGTCTTTTATAAAATTTCTAGTTTTTAAGATATGATTTTTATTTTTATGAGTGCTTACTACTGTCAACACTCCATATGTTTGTACACTAGAAATTAACTACAGAAGTTCAGGGAAAAATATATATCACAGGACAATTTTTAAAAGGAAAATATTTCTTCATTACAAATGGTATTCCTACTGATCTTCTCTGCGCCTCAGAGCAGGACTTTTGCTTTGAACTTTCAACTGTTTCATCAGCTATTAGAATTCTAAAGAAAAAGCTTTTCCCTTCCTTACACAGAGATATAATTTATTTTTGTACCTTCAGTCATTATACTTATTCAAACGGCTTCCCAAAGAAAACCTCTATATGCTAAAATAAGGATGTTTCTAAAGCACTAAAATACCTGTTTGTTAGAATTTGGCATAAAAGCAACGAGCGCCAGTTTTGTTTTCAAAAGAAACAAGTTATTTCATCTTCATGAAGTTTTATTTCACCTTGTCTCTTCTGTAATCAAGCCAGCTCAAAACAGGACCAGGGACTTCATGTTGGTTTGAGGACCGCCCCCCCCCCCCCCCCCAAAAAAAAAAAAAAAAAAAAAAAAGGTACGAATTGCAAAATTTGGCTCTGTGACTAGGACACAAATTTGGGCTTCATTAGCAACTATTACATTTTGTACCTTAAAACATGTGATTTTGCTGTTTCTTGAAATGGGTAAGTTCCTTTATTATGCAGATATGCTGTAGTATGTTAGAGTGTGCAGGAGCTGCCATGGAGTGTTATTTCTTTAACCTTTCTTAATTTCTGTTTTTCATTAGCACAGTGATTTTAAGGAATAGATCCTGCGGGGGGGGGGGGGAGGGGAGGAGATAAACCATTTCCATTTGAACTTGAGATTAGCAGTTTTTATATAAAAGTTGATATTTCAGAGATCTGAGATTCAGAGCAACCAAGCCAAATGCTCTTTGATTATCCCCCCCCCCAAAGAAAAAGAGATCAAATTTAAAAGGCAAAGATATAAGTGGCTACATTATTTCAAGAAATGTTTTCTTGAGAAGAGCTACACAAGTTCTTTCTTTAAGGAAACAGCAGGAAAATATGAACGTTGCTCATCAGCAATAGTCCCTCCCTCTTTTAACTAGACTTCAATGACTGAGAAAACCATGGTTCAAAACACAAGCTACTGTAGAGAAAGAATATACTTGCTAATTCAGAGCAGCAGTGTGACTATATTTCTATCATATCATTGTACCTTTTAAATACACCTCAAAAGATATAATAATCATAACACCCCCAAGCACATACTTTAAGCATTTGATCCAGCTGAGGCAGCTGTTGCAGCATTTAAGGATGATTACTGCAAATTTCTAAAGCTCAATATTTCTTCAAAACCTTTCTCTACTGAAATGCTCATGAATCTCTTTATTTTTGTCTCCATAGAGCAAAGGAGATCAGTTATAATGGAAACAGAAAAGGCTCCCAAGAGTGGCTGCAACATTGTTTTAGGTAACTCAGATGAAAAACATGACTAATACCTCCTGCACTTTGATTTTTGATATCGATTGCTCGGACTTAGATAAAATAGAAACAATTAAACAAACAAAAATTCTGAGACTTAGAGGTAAGCCGTGACTAAAGGGGCACGTTTTACAGAGAGCTTCCTGAGCGGAGCCATCCATTTCTGCCCGTGAAGTAACACCATCACCTCAGAGGAAAATTAGATTTGCTGTTTACCTAGCCCTCTTCTGGTGTTCAAAGCAAAATTTTGTTTTAATCTTGCTCCACTTTTAGCACCGCAGAAGAGGACCCCTCTGCATACGCTGAAAGCTAGGGGGCCTGGGAGCAGCTCTGCAGCCTGCAGACCTGGGTCACCCAAGTCCGTCGCTGCTTCCTCACTGATGTTCCATCAAAGGCAGCTTTGTGATTCCTGGGATTTTGGAGACATCAGCCAGGAATTCAAATGCACAACGTCAGTAATATTCCGTCATGAGCACCCTAATGATAAAAATATTTATCCCGAATTCTCTCTGTCCACCTGCTTGATGTTTTCTTCTTAAAAACTTTTGATGTCCCTTTAATACACCAGTTTTCTACATACCGTAGCACTCTTAGCTCCAGGCTCTTTCGTTCAACTTGGCTAAGGTGAAGTGCCAGCATGCAAATTAAAGTAACACGTTGACCGACTGACAAACTCTGAAAGTTTGTGCCATGCTGACACCGGCCTTCTGCTGCGCAAATTGTCATCCACAGAAGCGGTGCTTCCCATTAGCTCCTGACAGAGAGCATCGCCTCCAGCTGTGCTGACTCACACCACCGGGCACCCGCAGCACCACGGCTCCCATGGAAAACTACCGCATTTTCCAAGCATGAGTCCTCGCTACACGCGTGTGCCCACAGAAACAAAAACAATCTGTATGTGGAAAGCACAGGCAATGGCTGGCACGGGTTACCTACGCACAGCATTTCCATGTCCAGAGCCTGTACAAACTTGACGTCTGTGTGACCGATTCTTTGGCACAGCAAAACTAGCAGGGAGAAGTTAGCAGGGAGTCAGATGGCAGCAAATACTGCTGTGCAAGGGCAACTTCTCTTCACGGGAATAATGTCAACATCTTTCATTCCCTCCTAGGAACTTGCATAGAGCCAGGTCATCACTGAAGAATATTTGCATATTTAAAGTATTTAATTATCTTATAAATGTCTCTGATCGGTCATTTGTGTGCTAAGAGAAGACTGCAAATAAAAATGAAGAGGCATAGAGGAAAAAATGAAATTACCTCTTCACAATCTCATGGAGCAAAAGATTTCCAAAAAAGTGTATTTATGAAAAAAAAAACAAAAACCAAAAAAACAAAACAAAAACCCAAACAACTTAAAGGTCCTTTTTAGCCTTAATGGCAAAAAAAAAAAAAAAAAAAAAAAAAAAAAAACACCACAGTAATAGCTTCCATAATAGACTATTGCAATAACACATGCGTAGAGGATATTTTCTCCCAAAAACTAGTCACTGCACTTCTATTTCAAGCTGGGACAGTAAGTCATGCATATTTTTATAACATGACAGGATAACTGTCTACCAGCTCCAGCTGTTTTAGCTGGTGTTCTGCTGCACAGAGTAGAAATATCTGAACCAAACTCTAGATTAGCCACTCTGAGCTGTACAGAAATCTGTTAATTCTTTAACAGTAAAAAGGTGTGATTTAAAAATGAAGAAAAGATGCTCAGAGGTCTGAACAAAATTCCTAGCATCCTCCTCAAGTACCGTTCAAAAGACATGGGGAAACAAAGGAAAGACCTACCAAAGAGACTTCTAGATCATCATACGTATTTTATATTTTTCTATCTATATAGACCAATATTATAATTGGCATCTTGTTGTTTTTTATCCAGAACTGCACACGATGATCGAATACACTCCCTGTCCATAATCTAGCATAGTTAAGCCTGAAAAGAGGAAAGCTTGTACTGCAGACCTTGTCTGAAGCATGACACAACTGATGGGAATCTTGCAGTGATTTCACCTGGCTTTCTGTGAGATCTCAAAAACACAAATGTCTGTTGTTGTTGTACCCACATGCAATCAAACTGTGGCTAGCTGTATGCTGGGTACTTGAGGGTTTTTTTTCCTTCTTCAAAACCTGTATCATTCCATAAAACCACCATTCGACCTAATAAAATATATATCAAAATTAAAAAGTGAATCACTTTTACATCACATCCTTTTCCCCCAGACACCCCCTGCCTGGTTCGTGACTGGCCAAATTGAGGTTCTGTTCTTTGGAAGTTACCGAGTCCCTTCTTCAAGGTCCTGAGCACCATCAAATGGTATTGAAATCAGACAGTGAGAAAGTTTCCTTCCCAGGAGGAGGGAACTAGTACTAGCTCCACAAACATTACTCATTTTCAGCCACTAGGCTATTCCAGACCAATTTTAGCAGCATCAAGAAAAACATTTTGGAGAGCTGTTTTTTAAACCCAAGTTGAATTAAAGAAAAACCGAAGTAATTTTAAAGAGGATGCCTTTCTGAAATAATAATAGATAGGTTTTTATTTTAGATCATGGAAAAACTAAACTTTTAGGCTATTCCTTTGAATTAAATGATTATTTTGGCAAACAATTTCATGACACAGAGCAAGTCTGGAAATCTTGGGCTAAAAAGGCCAGCCTGACCAAGAGAAACACATTTGCCTGGACCTAGCTGGCATGTGGCTAGTTTGAGTCATCAGGCCCTGAGCACACGTGAGCAGACAACCAGTCAATGTTCTCTACACAATTAAGCACACCGCATCCTGTGAGGCTCCTTACATTGTCAAAATTCATCTTGATCCCAGGTGCTTCTGAAACAAACATACAAGCACCAAGCAAGTGCGCTGTCCACCCAGCCATTGCTTTCTGGTAACTTTTAACTTGATTTGCCAAAAGATGTTACAAATTCTTTAACTAGCTGTGGGAGTCTGGCTTCAAAAAAATCACATACAGACTTGGCATTCACAAAGGCTCAAGCCTGGAAGGGCTTAGAGCTAATCTGCTGCCACCCAGCTTTATGACCGTGCCCTCAAAGGGAGCTCTCCGGAGCACTTTCCTCTTTTCCATCTTTCCCTCCATACATCTCGGGTATGAGAGAGAAGTTCCTCCACTCCAGTTTAGGTATCGCACTTATTTTCCTGAAGCTGCAGAAGAAGGAGAGGCATGAATAAGTCCTTCTAGAGATATGGAGCACCATGAGGTACTCAGCTGCCCCCATCTCTCCAAAAACTCCAGAACGTGGGTAGGCAGAGGAAGTGAATAATAAAAAGGAAAGTTACTTTCTGTGACTCCGATCCTGCACAAACTTAATGTTATTATCATGAATAGTGTCTGTGAAATTAATAGAGCAACAGGAAAGCTAAACAGCATGCAGCAGCTTGTAGGAGGAGGGCTTCAGCCTGCTGGGCTTTGACAGCTCCCAGCGTGCCACACTGGGAGCCTGTTCTCTGTCGGGTCATGCTTTGCCTCCAGAAGGGCCTTGCAAAAGAGTGTTAATGGGGAGGAGAAAAGCAGCAAGAAGTTTTTACATAAAAGGTATGTCTACGCAGCAGCTGCTAGTTGAAATACTATTTCCACAAGTAACATGACAGTCAGCCAGACTAAATCTAGTTTAGGCACGAGCTTCAGGGATACTGATAAAGACTGCAAGCTCAGGATACACAAAATGAGGCTTCCTTGGGCCTGTGCCTGCAGACTAGAGCTGCAGCTCAGATCCCATCACTTGTAAAAGACTTGCCTGTGCTTCTTCTAAGGCATTTGGGGCTTGCGAGGGTTCACTTCTCGTTTAGCCCCCTCCCTCTGGAATATGCGAAGCCAGAGCTGAAGAGACAAGCAGTGCTGTCAGTCTGAACACACAAGTTGGGGCCTCTGCTCTGCTCAATTCCCAAAACAAAAACTTGTTCGACGCAGTGATGTGTTACAGCAGTTGTCAAGGCACGCTAAGCTCAGGGTCTGTTTGCATCCAAAACCCTCAGAGGCTTTGCTTTTCTCTTAGACAAGTCTCCAGATCAGAAGAGCTGAGGCTTTCAATCCCCCAAAGAATGTCACAGCATTTCTCAGTCCTCCACCTGACTATCTATTTTTAAACAGATGTCTCACTTCAGCAGAGATGGCCTAATACAGATAGATTTTGCAAAGCACGTTTCTGCTATTCATCTCACCGGTGGGGCAGCTGATTTTGGTTTGCATTTTTATAGTTTAAAGAGATAGGAAAGTTTGTTTCTATGCCTCCAAACCTTCTTTGAGATGAAGAATGTCTATTTAAATAAAGGCTGGGGAGCAGAGGGCCATGGGCAGGCAGTCAAGAATAGCAGCTTGTCCTCAACCCCAAGTTTTGGGAGGTCCCATTCATCTGACAACAATGTATCCTGCCATAGCGGATCCCAACTTCATTTGCTTAGATACCACCACCGGTAGCAGCACCGCTCTGCTAGTCTGTAGGCTTCTGTGAGAACAGGTATGGCTCCAGCTCCTCCCTCACATGTACCCAAATGGGATCCGAACTTTTGTCCTGGCTATACCCACCCAATAACTGCACATTCCCAAACAAGATCCTAACGATATACTCCCACCTGTCTTCACCTTCCTCTTCCTCCCAAAGGGCCACAAACCCTCATGTACCTGGACAACACTATAGCAGTGTTTCTTTTGCTTCATTTCCCTGGCCCAGGCAGATCCTGGGTAGGAAGCACTGGCTGGGCACACACAGCAGCACGTTGTTCTCAGTCCAATGGTTTGGTAGTACCCAGAGGCCACCAGGCAGTGAATAACGGTCAGCAGAGACACAGCTGTCAAGCAGCATCTTCCAAAGTATGGCATCAAAGCATGGGCTCACTCAACCTACGTGATCTGCCATAGAGTTAGTCTCAAAAGGAATGAGAAGTCTGTCTCATTGTCACTACAGACAACACTTAAGCCCTTAGATCCCCATGCTTTTTTCCCCTGCAAGGAAAAAGAAAGGTCCGCTTTCCCACTCAAAACTCCAAGATGAAATTATTTCATTGGTAGTTGGCAGGCCCATGCTAAAGCTGGCCAGGCTGGAAGGTGGCCAAATAGTGATCCTTGCTGGAGCCCATGTGCGGACAGCAGAACAAGGAGAGAAGGCATAGCAGAGACAATCCATTGGGACTGTAAGCTGTGGAAAGCAAGAAGGGGAGCACATGCAGATGGGAAACGAAGAAAATTCAAATCCTTCATGGTTGTTTCTGAGTTTATACCTTCACACCATCTTTTTGAGAGTGGGAAATGACTCCATTAGAGAAGGCACAGAGAGGCTTAAGTGATTTCCTCCAGTTCACAGAGAAAATTCCTACTGGAGAGAGAAAATGTGCCCAAATTGTCCATCCTCTTAGAAAACTAAAGATAATTCAAGACCTGTGCTGAGAGTGACATTTCACTATGCTTTACAATATGAAATAAAATGCATTATTTCAGAAAACAGAGCCAAGTGTCATCGTATTCCACATATACAACAACCTTACCCCTTTTCTTAAAGACGTTTGAGTTATTTATCTTTTCAATGAGTAACATATCTACTGAAAAATGTTGGCTGTCACATCAGCTTTCGTTGTACAATACACTCGAGTTTGGTGGTAGCAACAGGGAAGAGGGCTGTATGAAATGATGCAAATATAGCTGAGAAATCTAATGAATAGTTTGAGGGTGCACACATGGAAGCACATGGACGACCCACACTGTATCCTTGATCTCAAAGTTCAGTGAAAGAGTAACTAATGGAAATAAAACAATCTGTGTTACTCAGGAAAGCGCGACAGGGGGGTCAAAACAGACTCCTCTCATCTTAATCTAGGAGACTCTCGTATCTTGAAAGTAACCAATGACATCTGACATACTGACCTCTCTGATACGCAGTGTGAATACCACCAATGAACAGGAATCCTTTCTTCTGACAGACACTTCTGCAATCTCCGACATCAGTTTCTGCATTAAAAGCCTTATATTGATTTATGGCCCATAAGGCTTGAAACTCCCAGACACCTGCTGTAGGTAGAGTTGCTCTGTGACAGCAGTCTTTGTTGGCTACAGGCACTGAAAAACATCTATTTTTTTTTTAAAAAAAGACACACAGGTCTTTGGTGAGAACTGACCATTTGAAACTCAGAGCCCGCAGCACCAACTCCGGCACGTCGGAGCCCAAGTCATGTCAGCACAGTGTGGCAGCCCAGGGTCTTGCAGGGACAAGAATCAGAGCTTTCTAATGTATTTCTGAAAAATAATACAATGAATTTTGATGTCCATGGATGGTACCCTGTTATCAGCCCATGCAATGGCAGCCTGTTTATCCACAGAACAGCTTCCCAAAGCTTCCTTAACCACCTGATTTAAGCTTGAGGAAACAATCAACTCTTCCTGCCCTGCCCTCAGAGGCTGCCAAAAGACTTCCAATTAGTGTCATTTGTGATAATGGCTCTATTTGCATTTTTAAGCTATTATTAGCAAATTGTCAGTCAGCCAGCAATTTGTATCACTTTGGTATAATGAGTATTTAAATATTTAAAAAGAGAACATTCCTTTTTACCACCCCCTTCCTTTTTGTGCTAAAATAATAATGGTTTTAATCAAAAGTAATTTGTATTAATATACATTTTGCCCCAGGTGTTAAGAGCAGTCTTCAAGAACAGTGGTGAGAGATGTTAAATAGTATGGCTTCTTAATATAGACAACTACTTGCAGCCTTGACAGTACCAGAACATTTTGACTCTCCCCTTGCCTTCTGCAAGATGATTACGTAGTAGGAATTTAGGTCAATTCCAAAAATTTTATGTATCTAGGGTTATACATTCTCTAAAGGCTTAGTCTGGACCCATTACTCCATCCTCTCTAGGATGAAAATCCCTTGATTAACCATCCTCTGTAGCAAAAACAACTGCAAAACATGGCACAAGACCAGGCTACAGAGTTAGTTTGGAGCAGGTGAAAGGTTAAGTTTGTCAAATCAGACAACCAGCTATATGTTGCTGTTATATCACTGATGGTTTTTGGTGTAAAATATTTCCTGACAAAGTGTTTGATTCTAGATTCACAGGTAAACACAGTCTGAAGCTATTCATCATTACACAGAGCCCATAAAACAAGAACTGCATTTGCAGAAATAGAAAATCATTCTACATCATTTAAATGATGTACTGCATTTTATAATGTACATGAAAAAGCTTCTCATTCTTTTGTGGGGAAGAAAACAGAAAACAAACAACAACAACAAAATCCACACAGGTATGGTCCTAAACCTATCTGATGCACGTTTATAAAACTTATTTCTAGGATTCATAGTCAAACCTCAAAAACACTTTCTGAAATCCTAAAATCCATGTGCTAATTATGGCAAAAATTGGAAAAAAACCAACAACTTTAGAGGTAAAATTAATGCTTCTTTTTCCTCAGCCCAGCATTCTCTTCTATAGTCCTTAGAATTGCCATTCTATACTTGTTCTAACTCACATTTCTCATTAATATAACTATCTAAATTATTTTCAAATTTAATATTGACTGATAGCATTTAATTCTTAGCCACCCTCTCACCTACAGTACGAAAATCAGGAGTTCTGCAAGATATCCTGTGAGCAAGATTAATTAAACAATTTTTTTCTGCATAGTTCCCCTCCTCCCATTCTGATCTGGGATTTAGCAAATTCCCTCCTCCAGAGCTCCTGCAGTAACTGTGCCAACAAGTGTGTGTGAAAGATAAAAGCACGAGAAAAACAGGAATGGAATGAAGTCTTCACTATGTATGATGAATTTGTTTGAACTGACATGTTAATTTCGACTGCCACCTGCTGGCTATAAAAAAATAAAATAAAATAAAACCACCCCTCAAAGAAATCCCTACATCTGAATTTAAATTCATCTTGGCCTGCTAGAGCAAATGCATCTGCTCTCAGCTTCCTCAGACACGCGTTGTAAGTCCCTCCTGCACCAAGCACGCAGCAGCGCACACAGTGCTGCACCGTGCAGCAGTCCAAGGCTCCATGGCACAGATCCAGCCTGGATGCGCTCAGAAAGCCTTCCCCTACAACCCCACGTCTGGAAGAGACAGGTGTCCCCCGCTTTCTTGGGTACCATGGGCATCTTTCGCTGCAGCTCACAGGACACTTCGGTTCTGAAACTGAAGATACAGCATAATAAAAACTAGCTGCTGCACTGCACTTTATAGGTTTCCCTTAATGGGGGGGTTTCCAGGCTTAAAGATGCAAAGTGGGGCTACAAAAAGGGGCAGGTGAAATACGAACGGAACGGATCACAGCTTTTACAAGTTTCCCAGTTACAGCCCTTACATCAACCACAATGTATTAACTTGTGTAAATAAAACCAACAGGCCCTGAAATGCCAAGAAAATGGGAAACCCCTACAACAGGCATCATACAGGTAATGTTTGTGCAGATTTTACATCGTTCTTTGCATAGCTAGCCTTAGGAAAAGGTTTGAAGAGGTGTTTGACAGATGACCCTATGCTGGGAATGGGGAGGCTTTCCAGCACTTCAGCCTCACTGTCCTTTGAGAGCGTTCAACAGTAAGTTCAAACACAGGTTTTACCTTGTATTAATTCAGCCTTGCACAACTCATCTCTTATTTACCAGGGTTATACATTAAGTCTCAGTCAGAACAAAAGACTGAGTCCAGCCCTGCAGACTCTCTCTACAATGATTTGTTTTTATTTTTACTACAATTTACCATATTTCACTTCAGTTCTGAGCGGAAAACCCAACAGCCTTGAAAAATACTAACTTTCAATCTGAATGGAGTTTTAATATTCATTGAGTAATAACCTTCCTGAGCAGGCTTTGAAACATTGGTTCCTGTAACCTAGCTTTCCAGAAGCTTTTTTAATCTGGCGAAGACACTTAAATATTCATCACCCTGTACAGATTCGTCACAAGACTTTTCACCCCAAAGGTCCTCCACACAGAGACTCCATATTCTCTTGAGTAAAACAGGCTGGTTTTACACTTTGCTGTGACTCTTAGAGTCCAAAAATCAAATCAATACAAAAGTAAACCACATTCTATTTAATCTGCTTTTTTAAGAGCCTTACACATTCTCCCCTAGCAATCAGCAACCTTGCAAGCAAAGCAGTTACCGATCTCCTCCCAGATGGACCACAGGCTTTAAGCCTCCTCATGCTTGCACGCACACATGCATATGTGCGCAAGCACATGCACTGCTCTTAACTACCCTACTCAGGCTGTCAAAATAGTCCAACTTCATTTGGAGACAGCCACAGCAGGAAGAAACAAAGATAAAAGAAGAGAAACCAAAGAAGACAGTCTTGCACACTGCACTTGCATCCCACCTCCTCCTGTGACAAACTACAAGCCTGTCTGCAACTAACAGATTATCCAAAATAGCTGTAGTCTTAAAACAAACAAAGAAAAAAACCAACCACAGAGCTTCACAGACGTCAAAGGCTGTAGAATTCAAACCTACACATGGTGAATGAATAACTGAATAGGTTTTCACTCCTAACCTATGCTTACCTTTAACAAAAATAAGTCAGCAAACACTATTTTCCCTCTGCAGGTCAGTAAAAAGCTAAAATCATTAGGATCACAAGTGTAGGATCATGCCTCATTACTTAAATTATTATGAATTAAAAAAGGAATTAAAGTTGATCTCCCTTAATACAAATTCCCTTTTCCACAATACTATTTTTCCCCAAACAGCCTAGCACCTACTTCTGAAATAAAGCTAGAGAGCAACAAGTGAGCAATTTTGCAGCAAAAAGTGCATCAGAGTAATGACCAGCAAATGAGTTGAGCCTATTTTTATTTCAGGCAAATGCTGTCCTCCTACTATCTGAGTCTTGGGAAGTTTACAGTGAATTGTAAATCTTCTCTTTACACATCAATATCACATCAGTGCTTCATATTCCTCCCTCAATCAAAACATACTTTGTTGCTTCAAAGAAAACCTAAAAACACATGCACATGGCCCTTAGGTCAAGATGTCTGCAGGAACGTACCCTCTTATTTATCATATATTCATGAATAATTAGCACATGTGTTTACGTCAAAATACAGCCACTACAAGTAAAGCTGGACAGTTCACATGGACAGTTCATGGGCCCGAGGGCACCACCAAGAGGTTTCAACCAGATGTTTGAAATACAGATTCAAATGCAGTACAGAAAGTAATAAATAGACAATCATTCATTTTATGAAGATTTTTAAACAGGATAGCTTGTATTTTCTTTTAAATAGCAAATGACTTTAGTTTTCAAGACAAGAGGAAAATTAAACTAGATTACTGTCTTCATGAAGAGCATGATGTTAATGAAGTCAATCTATAGCATTCATGTATATTTTTTAAACCACCCTCATCTTTAAGTTACTTTTATAAAAGCAGCCTTCACCCCTAATGAATTAATAATAAGGTGTCACAGGTAAAAAGCTTTTTTTTCTCCTGCAGGATAATAAAAATTCCTATGGTTTCTGAAGAAACCTCTTTTTCATTCTTCCAAGAAAGGTGTCCAGTCCCATTGTCTTCAGTGGTGCTTTGCCTGACTAAAAATCTATGATTAACAGTACTTTTTCAACCGTAACATTGGCCACATGGAGCTGAGCAGCAACACAGCCTGCCTTTCCATCATACAGGTGGAAACACTTATTCTCACAGCAAGTAAGCACTTTTTTAAAAATAGTCAGTCATGCAACTTCCATCAGACTAACACAAATCAAGCAATTAACACTCTATTTGAAAGAATAAATACATTTAAAAAATAAAGTCCATATATTTAAAAATTAAAGTCTTTGAATTAGAAACAAAGATGTAAATGGGCTTCTCTTGTCTGTTCTGCTCTTTGATAACAGTCACAGTATTTTTAGTTTAGGGATATATTTAAAAGATCAAAAACAGCCAACTGATGGTTTTACATTAATGAATAAGATTCTCATTAAGTACCACCCTGCACCACCACTACTATAACCTCTAATAAGCACCTCTGCATAGTTATATATATATCTAAATACTTTTTGAAAACTAGACCAAGGTTCATAGGAATGATTAGAAAGATATTCAGAACAGAATAATATAGACAGACTGTCTGAATCCCACAGCCAGGTACACAAATGCACTAAACAGGGTGCAATTCCCCTTTCCACAGAGGGCCTGCAGCAGTTTGCATCACTTAACCTTATTCAAGTCCTCAAAACTGAGCTCACATTAAATTATATATATATGACCACAGGACAAGTGAATACAATCAAGGTCACGTATGGAACAGAGCTGCCAAATAAGATAGTTCCTAGTCCATTTAGAATTCTCCAAAGTATTTCCCAAATATTTTGGTACAGCAAGGTGATTTTTGTAATGGTATACTAACCACAGAGAGCTCTTACTTCCAATAGCATTGTCAAAACACATCTTAAATACCATTTAAGCTTTAGGTCTGCATGATCTATTGTTTTTTTTAAAGCAGAGTACATGCAAATTGCTTGCAGCACTTCCATTTAGGGAATTATTTCAACAGCCTATTCTTGGGCATCTGACTTGTAATGCTTCAATGTGCGAGCAGAAGGATCAGTAGCTTTAATCCATTTTGGCATCCAGTAGTGGGGCAGCCAGCCGCTTTGCCCTGGGTAATGCTTTTCAAAGATCTGGCGGTAGTAATAACTTTCTTTTGTTTTAGGAGGATTGAAAGGATATTTCTCCGCTGCCTTTTCCAACAGAAGGTCATGAACCTAAAGACAAAAGCAAAATACAAATTAGGCTGCAAAGCCATCTCAGTGTACAAGGATTCAATACTGAATGGCCATACATTAAAAGAACAAAAAAACAAAATACAACTTCTAAGAACTTAAAGCAGTCTTTTGCCATGCAAGTGGTTTCCTGAGGTGTTTTTTTTTTTTTCTTCTTTTTTTTGTTCCAGCTCAGAGCTGTTGACTCTGCTGGTATAACCAAGCTCTTAACAACAAGACATTGGGATGCAGTGGTAAAAGGCACCTGCAGTTGCTAAGCTGGCTAAGAAAGGGAGGATGAAAAGTTGTACCAGTTGAGGTAATTTCTAAAACAGCTTCCATGGCCAACACACTATCTAACCTCCCACAGCCATGAAATAAATTTGCCTCTACTACACCAATATAGGTTCAGTAGGGACAGCACACAGTCGCCTGACCCAACTACTTTCTTGCCTGCGGATACAGCAGAGAAGGAAAGCTGGGTACAAGCAGTTTGTAGCAGAACAGACAGGGGCCTGTCCACAGGCCTAGTTACATGGCACTCTGGTGTAAGCCGACTGTTATTCCTTCCTTTCAGTTACTCAGCTACCTCTACACACAAAGGAGATGATTATCCTTTGTTCAAAGCCAAAATACTTTAAGTTTCCATTGGCTAGCCATGCAAAGAGAGGTTTTAACAAGAAAAAGGGCTTAGCCAGGCACAACTGGGAAAAACAAATGAAATAAAAAAGCAAGGACATGATAAAGTCCTTATACCGCTACTCAGCCACAAGGTTCACACAAGTGCCTTGAGCTGAATCAGCCACTTTGCATGTAACCCAGAAATTGTGTTTCCCTACACACAATCTAATTTGCAATCCAGATACTTAAATGATGTTCATTTCCTTACACAGGCATTTCTGTCAGGCTCTAGTATTTCTTTGTATCTACTATTTCAAATGCCTTCAAGCAGCTCAGATAGCTGCAAGATTGTTTAAAATTTGTCTTGCTCTTCCACCATGAAGCTTAAGTTACTGCAATACTCAGATTTATTCTCCCAACAAAGCATATGATCTGTCCCTCCTCGTAAGCCACATCTCAACACATCTAAACGTGAAAGACAAAAAAATTTGTGATATTATACCTGTTGATCAATATAGTCCTGAAGAATAGAAAACCAGGATTTCTTTACAGGTGTTAAGCCGTCACTGAAAGCTTCTTTGGGTCTCCAGAGTATTTCTTTGGGAAGCAAGTTGGAATCCTCAAAGGACTGTCTTAAAAGATATTTTTCAATTCCATTCTGTTTGCAAAACAACAAATAATGTCATGGGCCTTAGGAACTACAGTACAAAGATCTTGCTTTAAACACTGTATGAAGAAATAGTTTTCTTTCAGAAGTCTTTTCAGAAAAGATTACCCAGTAGTCCAACGATTTAGCAAAATATTTTGGAACGTGCTTAGCTTTAGGTAGAGGGCTTGCATTGAATTCAGCAGTTTAGACATATTTAGAACGTACATCAGTTAATTTGTAAGCTTACATTTGGCTCCTACCCTAGGCTTGCATACCTTTGGGATTCGCAGTTCTGCTGGTAGAGATAAATAGTAAGTAGTAAACCGATGATCCAAAAATGGGACTCTCAGTTCAAGTCTAAACAGGGAAAAAGAACAGAAGATAAACTGAATTAAACCAGTGAGTCATCCACTGACAAATTCTATAACACATTTTCCTGTCTTTCACATAACATAAGGCTTTCTGCTTTTACTCAGAAGTTTAACTTACATATTCATGACTATCTCCATTTAATTCATCAATTTGTACAGTTAAGTATCTTGTCTGTGTGGGATTTGTTAACTAAAGAGTTAGTTAACAAATTTTAGTTAACAAATCTTTAGTTAACAAATCCCACACAGACAAGATACTTAACTTTCTGAATCTCAGATGATTTATGATGCCATCTGCTGGACAGCTTCTCATATAATGAACTTAAAAACAATCATTTTGCAGAATTTGCAACATCTGTTGTTCCACATAAAGACATTGAAAAAAAAATTATACCCAGAGAACTACCAAAAATCTGTAAGCTGCCCACTGGGATTTGCATCAGCATTTGTAAATATGTCACAGACCAGAGTACTGTCACTTCTGAAATCCACATTTGTTCATGTTTTCAAAAAATGAGAACCTCGCCACATGGTCACCATTAAGGCTACTTCCGACTGATTCTGCAGTACTTGCACGAGTTCTCTCCTATGCCAGTGGCAGACGTACGTGTAGGGAATCTTTTTGCTTACGTTCTCTCAGACATACCACTGCTTCTAAGGACACTAAGGGCCCCCAAAAAATTTACAATGACTGCATCTTTGGTAGGAAGAACCCCTCTCAGTCTGTTTCCTCAAGAGACAGTAAGCTACCTTTGCTTTAAAGCAAAACGTTTATTCACCGAAGTCAAATGGAGATGTTATACCGCATTCTAAAAATCTCATCGCCTCTGTAGCTTCTCCTCTGATAAAAAGCTTCAACTACTTCAGGAAATACACACCTTACCCACCCCCACTTCCCTCCAAAAAACACCCACACCCAAAAAAACGCTATCATGTTGAGGCTCAGTTTCCTCTACACGTATACAAGATTTGCATTGCAAGTCTTTTCCTACAGTTTATTTTGTAACTGGTACGGGTACTTCCCTCCCTTCTTCTAGCCTTGACTATGTGGCCAATCTTTTCAGCACAAAAGAAATTATGAGGCAAATAGCAGGTATCCTGCACCCCGTGCATTTTTTAAAACAGGAAACAGAAACATAAGAAGGTTATAATAAATCAAGCTAGTCATTTTGTGGCAGGATCAATAACACAATGCAAGTCTGCTGATCGTGCAAGTTCTCTGCTTAGCTGAAGGTATCAACTTCTTTCACTCTATACCTAGTTTTTCATCAATATTCTCCTTTTAATTCACGGACTCCTGCAGTAAATGGACCCCATTTTCTGCAGTATACATTTGGTGATTCTTTAAGTTAACAATCACACAAACTGTATCCTAATACCTATTACAGTCAGTTCCCTGACTGAATATACATATATACTTTTCTCTTTTAGTATTTGCTTTTTTAAATTCTTCATATGCATGCTCATTATCAGATCCTTGAAACAAACATTCAAGATTGCTCTTTGTTAAAACCTAAAAACAAAGAAAAAAGCCCCCCCTCAACTTTGTCTTTCTTCCTTAACTCTGCGTATTAATGTTTCTAATTCACTGCTTCTATAAAGACCATTACAGCCCCAGACAAAACACATTTCCTGCATCAGCTGGCAACATAGCAGTCTCTACAATCATAGAAGACAGGATCCAGTTTTGTAGTGTGGTTTGCTGTTGCTCAAATTCCTTCAGGCTACATCTCCAATTTCACCTCAGCATACAAATCTACAGCAGTCTTTTGCTTTAGAATCAAGAGTTACTCTAAGCAGATACAATTAGACACCAATCTTCATTCTTCCTCCACCTTACTGTTAAGAAAGGGCACCTGAATCTACTGTCTTTGCTCGCCTGCCAAAACTTTTTCTTTGGTAAAATATTGGCTGTACTAGTTTCTATAGCAAGTTTGTCTAGTAATATTTACAATAGAAATGTGATTGATGATCACTCTGAAGACCAGATTTGCCTGTCCTGTAGAGTCCTCACACCTTGCCTCAGACCCAATCAGAGCACAGAGACCCTAAATGCCAGCGTGTACCTGCAGCCTTAGCACAATCTGTTTTGCCACAGTGGGCGGTGTCTCAAGCTCTATTAGATATTGAGCTCAAGCACAATACGAGGTCCACCTCAACTACTACTGCTACTCTAAAGACTGATGTTCCTCCTAGAATAGTCTAGGCCTAACCAGTACGAATAAAGTTATCCTGCATCACAATATTCTGATATGTTGTAATTTCCTGGATGGCAGCAGGACTTTTAAGATCCACTTAGGCTCTTAAATTACACATGACCTCAGCATCCAAGAGACTGTTTTACCCATGGGCTGCAGTAGTCCTGTCCGCACGAAGCACATCAAATAGATAGAGTTCTTTCAGAAGCCTCTCACTTTCTTCTGCAGCTTCTTCGGGAGAGGGTGCCTACAACCAGACATATGCATGCAGCAGACAGATTAATACAGCTGTATGGAGGAACAGTTACTTGCTGTCCTGCATACGGAGTTGTAGTGATCACTACGCAGTGATCTGTGACACTTTTACGTAAAATTTAAGTATGCCAAGTGAGTCTCAGAGTTGAGGAAAATACATGCAACCTGATTACTGGGATTCTCCCTGCCACCTGCTTATATAAGCACACAATATCTTCTCAGATACAATACAAGATCTAAGTTGTTCACACGCCTCAGCAAATAAATCACTCTACTGAAAGTATACAGAAGTCAAATTTTATTATATCCATTTTCAGGAGCTTAAGCAGGATCTAAGTGCTCTCAGAACTAGTAAAGAATACATATCAGCAATAAAAGTCTCAGTAAGTTTGAAGTTTTTTTAAAAAAGTTATTTTTCAAGTGATTACGTTGATTCCCTCAGATTTTATGCTGGCTCAGGAAAGAGTCTTAGTGAGTATATACAGCTATCACAACTCTCAAACTTCACACCTGGAAATCTCAGCAGAGACTATGTTGAAGGGGAAAACAAGTAGGGTTTTCTGTACAAATATATTTACCTTATGGAAATAGATATATCCTTGTGTCAGCTCATCTGAGCCTTCCCCTGAGAAAATGACCACACTATTCGTTTTCTTGCGTATATATTTGGAGACAAGATACATACCTTAAAAAAAAAAAAAAGTATAAAGTTATTCAAACAGTTATATGCATGATGTTATATACAGCTTGGACAGTTATAATTTAGCATTGTAAACGTTTCTTTCCTACCCTACTTTCTTCTGTAGCAAACTGCACTACACTAGAATAACATCTCATTGTTACTCAAAACCATCACTAACCATACAAACTAAGTACTGCAAATACATCTAAACTGTGTACTTATACTCAGCCATTAAAATAACAGAAAGCCACATGCATCCTGGATACTGGGAATGCTGGAGGATTCCTATGGAAACACATGTAAGATTTCTTTTGACTCAAGTACAATTTAAGTACCTGCCTAATACCAGAACAGTTCCAAACAAATCTTCTAGCTATGGGGAACAAAAATACCAAAAAAAGTTGCTATTTAACTCTCTGTCACTGTGTGTTGAACTGGATGAGGTACTTTTTTCCAGAATGTTGGGGGTTTTTTTTAAAGAAAGAATTATTTGTTAATCAGAATTAGCTCTTCCTCTCTTTACATCTTTCCAAACAGTGTGCTGTAATAACAAAAAATATTGAAGGTCTTTTGTAAGGAATCTATTCCACCATACTTCACACTAAGCAATAGAAACATCCAGGAGAAAAAAAATAAAGGTGACAGCTGAAAAGTTTTTTTTTTTTTTTTAAATGAACATTTTCAATATTTCTCATTGTAAAGTCCTGTCTTCATGTCAAATTCTACCCAGGGACCTGTGCCCATCTTTTCAAAGCTGTCCTGCCTATCTGGAAGGCAAACTTGTTTACAGTGTTTTGGGCTGACACAAGAGTAACTGAGTAAAATGCTGTAGCTGGCATTACACAGAAGGTCATACTAGATTAGGGTTTTTCATTCTTATCAGGCTGGCAACCCTTTGTAAGAAGCTGCTAGTGACTTCTTTCATTTCTCAGAATCAAATCTACAGTATAACACGTCTACCCGACTTGGATGTACATGAGTTACTAGAAGCTAACAAGAAATACATCACTTAATATTAAAATAGCACAAGGAATAGGGTAACCATAACTGTTTTCTGCTATTGTAACATTCAGTGCCTTGGATACCCCGTAAATTTCCCCCCTTCCTCCAAGATTCATACTCACCAGACCAGAAAACCTAGACTGCTAGTTCTACTGTTCATTTTTGTTTGTTTTTCATCCCAAAGCTTCATGAAGAGCTCATGATACTTGTTTTATAACATTCAGCAACTTTGAAACTAAAAATTGTTTTGGCCTCAGTGTCGTATTATACACAAAAACAGGGAATAGAATTTGGGTATCCTAGTTTCCAGGTCCTACCAGTTAAAGGATCTAGGAGACAACTACATGGTTTTGCATAAGATTATATTCAGATAATATAAAACAGAGTATTAAAAATCTTACCAACTGAAGCTCTTACTGTTGTTATATCATATGTTTCCAAGGAGAAGATAACCTCCTCTATTGCCTGAATTCCTTCTTCAGAATCAAATATTACTTCATGATGTTCACTGCCTATATGCGTTGCCACCTGTTCATAAAAGGTTATGATAATGTATTGTTTTTCAGTTCAAACATTTTTTAAATGTGCACATTGTGGGAAAGCATTATCTCCCTTCTGCTGCAAACACGGAGAATTACATGACATAACACCAAGAAAAGACAATACCGTGGCAGCCACTGTGACTTGCAGTGGCACATTCGAAGGGAATGGAGTTTTCCTAACTACACTATGTTCAGCCATGGTTTAAAACAGATCATCCAGATGCTTGTCCAAAGCATAACAGAAACTGTAGTGGCTCTAGACATGTTTGATATTTGCTATGAAGAGAAATGAAGCTCAACAAAAGTCATGCCAGCCTGGATACTCAGAAGTGTACCCCAGATACTCAAGAGGGGATCTAGAGTTATACAAGGCTCTTAACTTACTGTAATTAATATATATACAAGTGCCAGCATGGCAAAGTACTGGTGATTTACTCTAAAACTCAGAGGCAGAACCGAGACAACTCTAAAATATATTCCTTTTGATAACAATGCAGTGGGAGTCTGCCACAAAAAAGAAATCTTCCAAATGCAAGAGGAAAAAAAAAAATACAACAGGCAAGGGTCAATTTATCTTTTTTGTAAGATTTAACCAAACAGCAGATGCAGTACTAACTGATGAACTGAAAACTGATTTATATCATAGAATATAAATGACTAATAACTAGTGTTACAATTAATACCATACCAGGAACCACAGTTAATATATGAATGCTGTTCCAAGTTGGTGAGTGCTAGACAAACTGGAAAGAAGCTTACTATACCTTTCTGGCAGCCACTATGTCAGGGCTGTTTTCCATTCCAATTGCAAAGGTTTGCAAAGGGTAATTGATGTTCATTTCTTTCATCAGTTTCAGAAGAACAGCTGCAACCAAGCTGGAATCCAAGCCCCCTTCAAAGAAACAGATGATTTTATCAGGTGTTTATAAAGTGTGCGGGGCAGGAGCCAAACACTGACTCTGAGTGTTGGAATCTGATGAGTATGTTTCATTTTTAAGCTGTCTGAATCAAACATGCTTTGTACAACTGCACATTAACCTTTGCTTAATAAGTTGACCATGGAACACCATTAGTAACAGTTACTGGTACTTTTGATGCCAGAAACATTAACAGAAATCTTGCTTTAAGGTACAAAGTTGTTCTGAAATAGAGCATGCTCCCTCCCAAATCCACTATAATGGAATTTATTCTTCGTATTTCAAAACTGCTCTCTTCATCCTCTTCATACCTACACATTTGACAGTCTATTAACAGAACTATACAACCATTCTTTTTGATTTGCTGTTTGGATCAAACAAAATGATGCTGAAGTCAACCAACAGCAAAAGAGCAAAGAACGAAACATTCAGTGTAAGGTTTCCACTCTTCCTTGGCCATTTTTCAAAAGTGTATTTAACATTTTAAAGTGAAATTAATTTTTGAAACATCACTCCAAAGTGAAAAGGTTCACTAGTGACATTTTCTTTTTTCCTCCTCTTCCTTCCCAGAGAAGGATGAGAGAAGGGATTAGGAAAGTTTGGAAAACAAAGAAACCCCAAGACACACACAAGGTACACAGCTATATTCTGAGGCTTCACCTTTTCATTCTGATTAGCTAGTTCTGCTAATCCCTGACTAGTTCAACCTGCTGCTCCTCTCTGAAGTACTGAGCAAAGCACGATACCTGTTTTCCCACACCTTTCTTCTGTTCTAACAAGAAAAACACAAAACCCTCTCCTCTTTGTTTCCTACAGTCTGTATGTGGCTTGTCGGCTGAGTGCATTAGCATTCATTCCCACTCCGATCTCCTTTTGTGGGCATCCTCCCTAGTCAAAATTTTCCTTCTGCAGAAATTACATGCTGAGTCTGAGAAAAGGTGAGCACAGAAACCAGAGTGACAGCTTGGGTCTTGGAAATTGGGGAAATCAAAACCTCAGCTTCTGCGGTGAAGTTGAGGAACTCCCTTTGTGACTGGAGAAAAAAAGCACTTTATCTATCTACCAGTGATGCTCCAACCACATTCAGAATTGTGAAGCACTGAGATCCTCTGGTGTTATACATACATGGGTGCTTAGTTTCACTACTAATATACAGTAGCAGGCACGTGGATCTGAGGAGGTGCTGACCGTCCTCTAATTTGATATCTGAAACATGTCTCCGTTTCATTTACCTCCCTCACACTTTTTATTATGCCATCCTAAGGAAACGGTCCAACAGTAACACCTTGTTCATCCTCTCTCATTCAAGCACACAGTTAATAGGGTGCACAATAAATTAGTGTAATCATTCACATTCATTGCATGCAGGAACAGCATATCAGAACTCTGACTACAAGAACAAAGTGTTACAAAAACACAATAAGAAAAATGTCAGTCTCTTGGCTACAAAGCCTTATCTCTTTAAGGTACCTCTGTAACACTGTACCATCAGATCACTGCATTGATCAGCTAAGTCAGTGAACAACTTCCTGTACCACAAAGTATTACCTCACCTGAAAAACAGTGTAACAAATAGTTTTGGTCCAGTTGCTCCTCTGTAATTTGGTAAATTAAGGGCAGTCTAAAATGGAGGCTAAAGCACAAAAGATGACAATTAAGAACCTCAGTTCCTCCTGCTATCTGAAACATGCCGAGGCTTTCCTCTAGGCTCATTTAGTGCAAAGTGAATGCAACAATTAAGTTTTTCTAGACACTAACCTAAGCATCAATTGTATATGCTTAAGAGCACCTTAGCTGATTTCTCAATAGCGTATTATATTTTTCTTTTTAGTTAAAAGTGGTCAGTATCTCAAGAATCCAACATCCCAGCCCAGAGTCAATTTTAAAAACATAAGACCTTCCAAGTATCTGTAGACTGAATGACTTTATGAAAAATCAATGAGTTCTTTGTAAGTAAGAAAGCAAATGAAGATTCAGATCACTTCAGGCATATTGCAGACACACTGCAGCAGAACAGCCAGAGTACTTTCTTCTAACTGGAAGATGGTGGGTGAAGAAAGAGAGAGAAGACACACAATCATTGCAATTCTTGCTACTTACCTGACAAAAGGCAGCCAATCCTCCTGTGAGCCATCAGACGTTTTCTAACAGCATTTTCAAACAGAATACGGATGTTGTTTTTCACTGTTTCAAGATCAAAACCTGTCCAGAAAAAAAAACAAAAATGGCTTATGCAATCAGGAAAAACAGATATCTGTCTGCATTTCCTTTGACTATGAGGATATGTAAGTTCAATTATCTTTCTACATGACTACCTATAATGCGAATTCTCAAGTATTAAGTTCCTATTTTATAAAGGTTCTTTCAGATTTTTCAAGTGACACTTTTTTTTAACCCAAGCAATTTTCATATTCAAAGATCATCATTTTTCCACTTTAATTAGAATAAATAGCAATTGTTTTGCTGTACTACCTGATGGCAGATTTTCCACTGTATCATAAGCAGCGTGGAGTGGTTCGTCTTTATAACTATGAAATTTTACTAGCTCTACTGATGCAACCTTGCCAGAGGGCTTTAAATCCAGCACTTCATAATGACCCGGAAGGAACGGTTCCACTTTAGGACAGAAGGATGTTGAATGCTTTAAGTTGGTAAGTCCTATAGAGACAATGAAAAAACAAAAGTCACAAAACTTTTTATCTAGGATGGCTATGTTGTACCTCACCCAACAGCCCCTGTACTAAAACCATATACAAATATTTTCTACAGGACGTAAGTTTGGTGTAAAATTAACATTTTAAGTCTGAGTATACCCTGGCTGACACAGAGATGGGGGGAAAAAAATGCAATGTTTCACAATTCCTCAGCTGCAGTGTGCGTTGAGAGAGCAATGCCAGTGTACCTGTCAGTACAGATAACACAGCACTTTCCTTTCAGATATTTAGAGTCCAGAACAAAGCATTAGGACCCTCCATGCAGCCCAGTGAGATGTACAGAATTCAGAATGGGACAAGAAAAAACTGCTGCAGTGAGAAAGCAGCTCAGTGGAAGGCAACACTAATGACAAGTAGGGGCCTGAAAGTCCCTCTTCTCCAGTGTGTAGGGATTGACTTGCAGCTGCACAGCATCACCTTAGCTCTCTGAACTGGTAGTCTTCTGAAGATGCGGGCAGCTACAACCTTTCCTTTAGAAAACTTCGTGACAAAAAGCTCTCTCTCCTTGTAAAATACCTAGCGATTAGAGATCTTCCACTCGGAAAGTGGAGGACACCTCTGCCACTGTTGAGCCTGATTTTGCTTCTGGCAGGTTGCACACCAGGTTTTAGCCATCCCAAGCTGAGTCAGATAGTAGAGAAAGGAAGCTTTTACTAATTGGTAAGCAGCACTTTATCCCTATGAGTACTTAGAAGAGCTCTTCTCTAACTTACTACTACAATAACCAGGTGAAGATGTAATATGCTTATGAGAATTCACACGACAGTCAATAGCTGGTTTTATATTTAAAATTACGTGCAGTCAATCTGTCAAGAGGTTTGTAATGAAACCACATCACTAAAGGGACTGACATTAATTTAGTGATTTCATAACTCATTAGTTCCAGACTGATCCATACTGCTGCTAATGAACACCAGGAATCAGACTTGTGGCCATATCTCATTTCCAGTCTACTTGTGGGGAGGAAAAAGAAAAAATGTTTTGCATCAGTTGGCCACCTGGATGCCACTTGAACAACTCCACAGAAAAGTTATTGACTTGCTTTTACAAGGGGAATGGTAAACCTCTGTAATTCTTATGAGACACAGTTCCTAAAATATTCTCTTCCCAGAAGCAGAGATGGTACAGATTTAGTACCACTTACTTCTGCTACCAGAGGAGTCAATCTACTTTGGAGTCTGACAACAAAATTGATATACAATGAATGTGAGGCACAAGTAAACGAAATAAGTTCTTGATTTTTCATTTGAGTCAATGAGTTTCCATTTGGCATTATTTTGAATTTGAGTGTTGAGACTAGTGACAGTTACTTAAAAAAAAAAACACGGAAGTGTCACCTCAAAAGTAAAAAAAAACTTCAGTAGAAAAGTTACCAAAGCTGCAGGAAGTTTTGGTAGGTTTGTAGAATTCTTGGCTTTTAAAGATTAGCAGTTCTCATGGCATTATTTCTGAGTTCACCATAAAATCCGAGGAACAAATTCTAACCTCATTTACCATAACATAATCTAACTCTATATGCTACATTCAACTTTGGAGTTACATTAAATATTTTGGGTTCAATACTGTTATGATACCAGAATACAGAGAATTACAAAATGAAGTGAGTGAGTTATTTTAGGGATATCAAGGACCATAAGACATCTTCAGAGGCTTACACCATCTGTTGGGTTTTTGTTTTAATGATGTGTTGCTTTATTTTATACCACTAAATATGGTCCATTTATTACTGAATTTACAGTTCACTTTCTCTTCATGCTTAGAAAGAGAGCATAACAAAGAGGTTTCTCTCCAGCAACAACACCCAAGATTATTTAGGCACTAAACACAACTGATCTTACCTTTTGCCTCAGAACAGACACCCAAAAATCCATCATCAGTCAGCACCTTAAACAGTGGTCTGACCCCATAGGTATCTCTTGCCAGAAACACTTTTCTGTTTGCTGTGTCCAGAAGGATGAAAGCAAATACACCATCTAGCATGCAAGCTGTTTGTTCTATTCCTCCTCTGTTGTAAAGGTGAAGGATAACCTCACCATCCACTAATGTCTGATATTCAAATCCAAATTGCTTCTGCAGCTAAGAAAAGATATAACAGAAAACACAAATAAGCATTTGCAAACACTGGCTATTTATCAATTAAGAAAAAAAAACCACACTTGTTTAATATGAAAATGCAAGTTATTTTTCTGTAAGTTATGTAAACATTTCAGTAGAAGAAGAAAGTGATGCTTCTGTATTCAAAATATTATCCAGGATCTCCCCTCAGGTAATGCAGATTTACTCTGCAGTCTTAAGCAATTCTTGTCAAGGAAAGTTTTCAGGGATACATTTCTATTTGGGGATGTAAAACTGAAAACATAAGACCCTGATTTTCAGAAACACTGATCTCCCAATCTCCCACAAACAAATGGCCAAAGCAGGCAGCTGCTATTTCTAAAAATCCCACCCATTACTCTAAAACAGGCCCAGAAACAGAGACAACATTTTTTGTGGTCTCAGATCTCTCAGTGACGCTTTGTTATCAGATAGAGACAGCAATATTTACTTAAAACAAAGAGACAAGCAATCAAAACATACACACATCCCAAACATGTAACTCTCATCACGTCTCTGTGGGGTAAAGGACTTTGGACATAAACTTTGTTTTCCTTATGCAGCCACTGCAACTCTGCACTGCTTTTTCACTCACACTGAGTTTCGTCTTATCTTCCTTCACTCTAACTTCTTTACTCTGCCTGACCAGATGGAGTGGAGGAGGAAGAAATTAGCTGCCAGACTCAGTCAGACCAAATATACTTCATGTTCTTGTGATGCTACTTTTAAAGTCCTTTCAGCATCTACCAGACACCAGGGGGTGAGGGGGAGTAAAACACTACAAAGACAAGAAGCCCCACCTAACCAATGTTTTCACATTTTTAACTTCTGTTCTTTGGTTTAATTTTTATTTATGAGGCAAAGTCTTGGCCCAAACTGAGTTAATAAATAAGTCATTGCCCTAAACAAAATGAGTGTTTCATCAATGGTTCTTTTCTAGGTAGGTTTCAGCCACCTATTTGTAGCTGAAAACATGAAAGAAAAATCTCTTTATAAAGGAAGACAACACATAACGTAATGAAAACAACTGAATAAATTCCTGTTGACTGTAATGAAAGTTTTGCATAAATTCCACATAGGATTCAGCATGTAGCATGACTGAGAATAATCCTTACTGCTTTCAACAGCGGAAAAGACAGTGTAAAACACAGTAAGACACAGAGTGCTGGTACAATACATTTCACATATACTTTGTCTTGCAGTACATCTCACCTTCCAAACAGCCAGATTTTTAAAGGAGGAAGAAAAAAAAAAAAAAGTAATTAATTCCCATTTCAGTCAACTCCCCAATGACATCAGTGTAAACCGGACTTCAAAAATCCCAAATGTTAGAAATACTAAGACATCTGAGATTATTCATACATCTCTAACTCTGCTGCTCCATTTATAATCCATTTTAAGCATTCAGTTTCAGCATGATTCAGAACCAGTTAGAAGTGTAAATCGGTTACTTTATACCCCAAAAGTGGATGTTCTGAATCACTTCCCTTTACGAGTCTAGCATAGGCAGAGCAGATAATCTTAGTGCTGGGACTAAGGAACACACGATGTTACGCAGTGATATCATACCTCCTATGCAGGACATTCAGGCACTTGAGGAAGTAAGTACCGAGCTGTTGATTGTTTTTTTCCCCAGAGTGCCTAAGAGACTTGCTTAGGTGGCTCTGAAAAATCCCACCAAGCATCTGCCTTAAGCTGCAGACATCTAAATACTTTTGTGGCCCACTGATCAAACCTAGAGCTATAAACTTCCCTCTTGTCAATTAAAAAGTTATTTTTTCAGTATGAAAGACTAAGCATGGTGCAGTGTAAGTCACCTTACTGCCACAATTCATCCAGATAATGTACTGCTTTTAAATACTAAATATTCAATAACCTTTTATTATTATTATTTTTCTGGTATTCTAGTCCATGTTTTAAACCATTTCTAAATATCCCCTAGTTTTAAGATAAAAAGAAAACACAGTATGACCCATATAACACTTTTACCTGTTTGAAATTATAGATTTCCCCATTGTAACACAGCCACAGATATGGAAATTTCTTCACCCGGATAGGCTGCATGCCATACAACTGGTCAACCACTGCCAGGCGGTGGAAACCAAAACAGCAGTTGGTGAAACCATTGACGTTCTCAAACCGAAAGGCATCAGGACCTCTGTGCGCGATCTTCATGGCGCTTAGGCACTGCACAGAAAGGCACTCATCGCTTCCAAACAGGGCCCAGATGCCGCACATGGTGAAGCTCTTGATCTACCTAAAAATGCAGAACCTGGGCAATAAAAACATGCATGTGATAAATAAGAGATGATACCTAGAGGGCACAGGCAGACCTTTTGAACATAGACTACTGAACTATCAAGAAAACTTACCAAGAGAATAGCAGGCTTTGCTAACACAAGGTAAAACCCAATTTACCCAGGATGTGATGAGCAACCCTTGTACAGCCCACAAAATTAGGTTTAAATTCACCTTTAGGTACATCATTGGTGCTTACACATGTTATAGAGCACAAATATAACTAGAATAAGTCACTATGAGGTATTGGATATGATCTGGTGAAGTAACATCAGGTCAACAGAAACATTAACTGGTCTTTCAGGTCTTTCATAAGAGAGCCGCTCTCCTTTTGCTGCAGTTTGCCAAGGCACGATGGCAACCCTAGGGCTGTAAACTAAACTAATCCAAGCACTTCTTCTTCATTTCAGGCACAATTACATCGATTTTTGCTTACATAATTAATTATCTCGGCACAGACTTTTCCATCCATCCACCCACCCACCCAGCAAACAGAAACGGGCATCTGAGCAAGCCAGTTACCCGCTGGGACACCCGGGCCCCACGGGGCCCCTGCACTGGGCTGGACTGGGGTGAACTGGGGAGAGGGGGTGCCCAGCGCAGCGAGCCCCTTTCAAAGCCTTTCCAAACTGCTGGCTTCAAGACCAGGGAAACACGAAAGTTGGCTCCCACGTGGTGTCTCCTGGGGGCTCTTCTGTCACCCCAAGCACTCCCGAGCAACTCAAGAGCAGGTAAGAGGAGGCACAGCACGGAGCGAGCAGATTTTCACCCCCCATGTGCCCTTTTAGGCAGGGCTCCCCACCTGGCGCGCTAAGCCAGCCCTTTCCCCGCGGCTCGCTTAGCTCGCCCGTAAACTTAGACACGGCAAGCACGACTGCCAGAGCCACGAGCTCTGCTTTACTGAGGTGAATTTCAAAGGGAGAAAATGCCTTTTTCCTTCCCCCCCGCCTTTTTCCTCTCCCAGCCAGCGCGGCCGAGGCGCCTCGCCGCCCGCATGACTCACGCCGCAGCGCATGGCGAGCGCCGCCTCGGCCTCCGCCGACCCCCGCGGGGGAGCCGCCAGGCCGCCCACCCGCCCCGCGGGCTCGTTGCGGCCCCCGCCCGCCCTCCCGGCCTCTCCCCGCAGCCCCGCGGCGGCAGTAGGGCAAACCGCGGGCGCCTACCCGGTCCCGGCCGCCGGCGCGGAGGGAGCCGCTGTGCTCGCCGCGGCGCGGGGCAGAGGAAGGAGGTTCCCGCCGGGGCTCGGCAGCCAGTGCGAGCCGCCGCCGCCGCCCGGCTCCTCCCCCGCCGTCGCCTGCTGAAACCCCGGGCGAAATTTCATCATGCGCCTCCCCGCCCGCCGCCGTGGCCTGCTGCCCGCTCCCCGCCGCGCCGGAGCGGGGCGGAGGCCCGGACAGGCCCGGCCCGCCGCTGCGGGGCTCGGGGGAGCCCCGGCCACGCCAGGCCGGGGGCTGCGGCCGGCGCGGAGCGGCCTCGGGAGCCCCGCGGCGGGGCCGGGGCGACCCTGGGGGCGGGGAGTCCGCCAGCCCCCCTGGGCCGCGCGGGGAAAACGCGTGATTTGGGCTATTTCTTGCGGGTGGTCTGCAGCCTGCAGGAGTCGCGTGGTGCGGATGGGCTCTGGTGCAGGTGTGCCTGCGCTTCAGCCCTGCCTGCGCTTCAGCCTTACCTGCGTTGCGCCTCACGCTGTGTGAAGGGAGAAGACCGCCAAGGCCTGTGTGTAGGTGCCTTGATCGGCTTCATTTTCTTAGGAAGAGGGAGCACTTACAAAGCTTGTGTCTTTAGGAATGTTTTATGAGGACTTGGCTATGCTCCCCTTGGTTTCAATAATAGCTGCTCAGGGTAAAGGACTCTTGATGCCTGCCCGGACTTCACTAATGGACAGTTAGTTTTGCCATGTTGCCTTTGCCCTTTGAATGTGTTAAACCGAATGACTTAAGCTGGAAGACCAGGAACTGAAGCATAAAATGCAAACCTTCATTTCCCACGCACACACCTGCAGAGAGCCATCAGCAATAATATGCACATGATGCAGTTTCATTCTTTGTTTTAGTGGACTTAGTTTAAAGCTGCATAAAGTTCTTCAGGTTATGAACATCATCAGCAATAAGGTGAGGTTCATGTGTAGATTTTAAAGAAGGGGATTAAGAAGTCTTTAAAAGGAATTTATTTAGGCTTTAGAAAGAAGAAGTGTGATGAAGTTCCTCGCACGTGAGGAGTAAGCTCCATGGCTGACCACAAAAAGCTGTAGGTAGTGTCTGCCTCTCCAGTGCGGCTTCACCTAAACACGGGGTTGGCCTTAGCAGGGGTAAAGCTGTGGGCAGATGCTGTGTGCCCTGCTCTCAGAGGCTGCGCGCAGCCTGTAAGGGCAGAGTGAAAACGCATGCAATGGCACGCTGAATCACTGCCCAAGGGAGAGCAGAGGTTGTGTTGCTGAACACCTTATGTCATGTCTGTGGTTTTTTTTTTTTTTTTTTTTTTAAGGGATCTAAATATCACTAACTATACATTTGAAAGACTACATGAAATAACAGAAATGTTGCATTAGCCGAGTTTTTTTCACTGATTTTTGTCAGCAGCTTTTCTCTCTATCTTTCCTTGTTTTCTACCCCCAAAGAAAATATTAAGATAAAGTTGTCTGGACTTCCATTTTATGTGCAGTTCTTGGTTCATATCTCCTACAGTGCTTTGCAGTAGGAAATCACAAACCATTTGGCAAAATTAGAATAGTTTCATGCAGAAGCTGAAACAAGGAGGTGAAAACCAACTTGCAGAAAGTTGCCCAGTAAGTCAGGGCAAGCTCAGCCAGGATAGAGCTAAACCTCCTAAGGCCTCAGTAATGTCTGCAACGCTAGGGCATGCTGGATAGTTGCCACATACTCATTCTCCCCTTTATTACCCACTTTTAAAAAATGGTATGGGGATAACTGCTTCATTTTCATATGTCTTGCATGTTTCATCCTCCATTTTAATGGAGATTGTGATGTTGTATATAGGACTAATAGGAGAAATCCTAGACACAGCTTATTTCTTCTGCACATTGGCAGTTTTATTGTTTGGTAGTTAAAATAAGTGCACGTAATACAGGGTATGTCTCTGTTCTTTTCTAGTCTTTGTTTGTTTGTTTGTTTGTTTTAACACTATTCCCAAGTAGCCCTCTACAGTCCTTTTACATTGTGGTCTTCTTTGATGTCCTCTGTCAGCATGTCTGCATACAGCGCTGGATGCGATTATGCCCCAGTCCCACAGTTCTGTTCTTCTCAATCATCTTCTCTCTTAATTCTTCCCCTTCTTGCAGACATTCACATGTGTAATAGTTTCTTCAGAGCATAGTCTTCTCCACCTTAACTCCCCCAAAGCAGGTTTTAGCAGCATGCTAACTGATTCTTTTTCCATTTTGGTTAAGAAGAATTTAAATTGATGCTAGCTGGGTGGAGAAAACAGGTCTGAGCGTAAATATTGCCTGCCTGTAGTAGCTAAGAGACTTTGTGTAATCTGCTTGGTACCTAAAAGTTACCATGTGGCCACAGGCTAAAACCATTTAAGACTAGCTGGAAAAACACTGTAAGAAAATTCCTGATGTGGCATTAATTAACTATCTCAGGCCAAATTTGTTTAAAAAACAGGGGCAGTAACTTTGGTTTGGCACCTCTGTACTGGATTTGATGTGGGATACTGGTATGTCTACTGACATGTCTCACTGGACTTTCCTCTGCCTATCCCACTGGCCCTTTTGCTAGTCTCTACCTGTTTGCTTTCCCATTTCTGTACTCCAGGATCACAGTCTCTCTATAAAGTCCTTCTTTGCAAGTAGACTCAGATCTGTGTTCCTTATTTTGATGCTTGCTAGGCTTAGCTCTGCCTTTGGTTGCCAGTTTCCCAGATTTGGACTAGTGATTACCCTCATTGTTTTGAACTGGTCTGAACTTCTTTGAGTGCTGCTCAGTTAGTCATACCCAAATCAAGTTTAGTCCTAATGAAGCTGTAGACTGTCTGCTTCTAAGGCAGAAATCCCGTTAGTCAGGTCTACTGCAATCCCTGCTGGACTCAGGTGGAAGTACTGGGCTTGCTTGGACTTTGGGGTGATGTATCTGTGCAGGGCTCAAGCGTTCATAAGATAGAGAGTCATGTCTTCTCTGCCTAGACGGTGTAGCGCAGTAGCCAGGAGTGCACAGCTGAAGCTACAGCTCTAACGCAGGCCTACAAGAACAGTATCAGACATGGATAATACAGGACAATATCAGATGTTCTGAAACTAAGAGACTGCCTAGATCCTACAGAGAGAAGCTAGGTCATATTCTGTCTTATCTCAAGGCACTAATACCCGTTACAAAATCTTGGTATCCACAAGTTGGGAGTTCTTTTTGTTCTAAGGCCTTCCTGTCTTCGGACTTCCTTGGAGCAAAAGCTAAAATAACTTGCCATTCCCAGTGCTGGCTCAGCTACTCTGCTAGGCAAAGCGGATGAGCAAAAGAGATAGGATTCTTCCTTAAGGAGGAGAATAAAATTGTAGTGGAAGTCACTGGGAAACAAACGAGAGATTCTGTTTCTCCCGTGGTCCAGAATCTCTTTGCCAGCTAGCCAGGATCCAGAAAGTTGTCTGGCTGTCACTAGTGCAGGAGAAATAGTTTGTAGACATTTTGGCTCTCTCTCAGTATGCTGGTCCAGGACCATAAGCTAGTATATTTAGGAGTATCTAGCTAGAGAAGACCCAGGTTATTTGTGTCATTTTTTCCCCATGTGCCTTACTTAGCTTTATGTGGGCATCTGAGGTTAATGTGACTGTGTCATACAGCAGTGACTGAGGCTTCTTGCCTCCAAAGTGAGGCGTCTTCTCAGAAATAACAATGAAGAGGGGCCGTGTGCTTGCTAAATTGATGAAGAGTAACACAATCATTAATGTTAAAACTGTAGTTTGTATCTTTCTTATTAGAGGCAACTAGAGCTGATTCTGTTTTTTTAATCTAAGACTTTTGGCACTCATGTGATGCCGGATAATGAAGGACATGGTTGTGTATTGGAGGTGAGAAAATGTCCACCATACATTGGTGGTATGAGATTGCTGAGATGAAAAGCTAGGAAGTCTCAGTGAAGTCAACAAGTAAATGAGTCAAAAGGTAAATAAGTAAATGAAAAGTCGAAGTGAGCAGGTAAACAAGTACAATGCAGAAGGAGAGCAGCAAGTCAGGGCAGAGCATTACTGGGAGAAAGTGGGGAACAAAGATATCCTATGGGACAGGAGAAGTATGGCTAAGTGCCTCTGACCTTTTTTTCTCACCCTGCCCTTCAACAAGCTCAGACTTTGTATCTGAGCTAACTCATATTCCATGGCCTACTCCCATTAGACAGTTTGCATCTGCTCCCTTTGAAGACCCTCCCTCCTGGGACTTTGAAGAATTGCAGGCAGTAATTAAGGACACTCAAGTCTGCGGTTTTCCCCCAGTGAGCTTTCAAGCTTTGTGTTTGGAACAGTGTATGTGGTTTAATGTAGCTGTTGTGGCTGTGTTACTGACACTGAGCTGGTAACTGTCAGTAGTTGAGCATGGCTCATAACTAAAGTCTATGCTCCTCAGTTTTTTCATTAAAGCTTAGTACTTTTCCTGCATCCCTCTGATGTAGTACCACCAGTATATTTGGAAGACTGGAAGTCCATGAGATCTGTGAAATCTGTTTGGAGAGGAGGCAGAACTGAGGAGAAATTGGAGAAGTCAGAAGCTGTGATTAAAAAAGACATACAGTGAAGGTATTTTGCTTTCAAAGCAATAACTAACAAGTTAACAGCGTATGGGTATTTTGCACAGAGTAACCTCCTGGCGGTATCCCTCATGATTTCTGGCATTCTGCATGAGGGAACAAGTTTCAGCTGGTTTTGTGATCTTGGCTGAGCAAAGGAACAAGATTTTAAGTAGAAAACAGTGGCCAGACTCAAATATTAGAGAAAACTTTTCCCCTTTCAGTCAATGTCAAATGCACCTATTCTGTAATTTGTCAGACAGAAATTGAAGACCCTTTGTTGATGGTGAAGCTTGTCCAGAGTGGTTTCTTGGCCCAGGTCATTAGGAATGGGCAGGACTGCAAAATACAAAAAATCTTACTGATGTGGGTAGGCTCACCCCCTGTACCACCCTTTTGCATGGCAATGCCTAGCAAATAGCTGTGGAACACAGGCTTTATGCACTCTGCCAGACCATGTATATGTATGTGGATTATTAAAGATGCTTCATCACCAGTAATTTGAAGGGTAATAAGTATAATACTGAAATATTTCTTGTTGAAAGGGGGGAAAGCAAAAGTTATTTTGGCCACGAGGAGGACAGGGATATGTGTCTTGTCCACAGCCCTTGTGCAACTGCGGCAGTCGTGATTTCCTCTGCATCCAGTATCCATTTTTAGCCTGGGCCAGCTATTCTCCATCTGACCTTGAACACATCCTGCACTGCAGTAGCATTTTTTTTCCCTCCAGTCCTAAGTGGTTTGTCATGGAGTCAGGGGAATCAACAGATTCAAGTTTCCAGATGCCTCAAACTATTCTTTCAACTCTCAGTGGCTGCTTGAAGTGTTTGTTCGTGAAGTGAGCGGGGCACAAATCACTAAGAATACTGTCTTTTCCAGTTTAATTTTTTTCCTCTGGTGATGCCCGTTCTATGCTGTGTTTGTAGCACAACACTTTGCCACGTGTCATCACAGGCCCAACCGAATGGGTCTGCTACTATGATTTGTTCGTGTTTGTCAGCATCCACAAATCACAGTGGTGCTTAAGTCCATCTACTATACTTTATCCATTTACATCCTCTGTTCTGAATGCACACCATGGTAAGACTATAATGCCATTCTGGGTGCAGGGAGTTACAGGACAGCTTCATTTCTGCCAGGAAAGAGTCATTTTGGAGAGGCGTTTCTCCATGATGCATCCAGCAGTGGAGCACAAACAGAAGATGAGAGAAAATTTTCTAGGGCAGGGATTGAGCTTGAAAACAGAAGATTGTTTCTCCTAATGGAGCGATGCAGAAATGTCTTGGCAGCATGATAGCATTGGCAGGCCATTATAGACTGAGAGAGAAGTGGTGGGCAGGGGCAGTGGAAGCAGAAGATCAGTTCCTCCTCCCCAGCAGCATGGATTGACATAAATACCATATCTCATATTTGGACTAGCTTGCCAAATACCTAGGCATATAGACATACATGTACATTCACCAAGCAAAATTTGTAGTGCCAGGTAGTCTGGTAACACACATGTCTAACATCCCAAATGTATAGTTATATGTCAGAGATATGCTTAAACAGGGAGCATAGCCCTTTTTGCATTTCAGTTTTTCTTCCTCATGAGAATAGTAACGTGTTAGTAACATGTGCTAACTGAGTTAAATCTTCAGTGATTACACTCAAGAGCTCAGGTAGAACCGTGCTTTAATTCCCATGTCTGAGTGGGAAAAAAAAGTGAAAATAGACACTGTCGAATTTAAAAGCTGTTTGGGGATCTGTAGCTTGAAGTGAGATAGCCTCTCATTCGTATCATTTAGTTACCTAATGGGACTGCAGCACATTTCAAAGTGCACTGAGCGTGCGACTTCGAAAGAACTTCTCAGCCTAACAGAGCTGTTAGTTTCTATAACTTTGAATATTTCTGTTTTTCTTGTTTTCCTTTGTGTTGTTTTCTTTTGCTTTGGAAGACATTTAAAGGACATGCGGACTATTTGTCTCCTCAAGACAGAATCCTCTTTCTCATCTCTTGGTATAAAAAGTAGTCATCTCTCCCACTGGGAGTTCCTATTGCTGTAGTCGCTCTTATTTAATCCTTTTTCTTTCTGCTTCTGCTTGCAGTTAAGACTTGCTCTGACCTCTGAAATAGAGGTCACAGCACTGAGGTTTTAGAAGACTATCTTATTCTAGAACTGGGGCATTCAGAACTTCAGGAGAGTACTAGAAAAGCATGTCTAGTGCAGTACAGAGAGAGAAAACGAAATAAGGCGATTTGTTACTGGCTGCACAAGAGACTAAGCATTTGCACTACTGTAGCATCCTCTCTTACCATCCCAGCCTTTTCATTATCCCCCATGTTTCTTAGCACGGACAAGAAAGGGTTGTTGAAAGAGCTGTTGGCCATACAGTGCATGTTGTGGGCACGGCACATGGCGTACCAAATGAGTCTGTTGTTAGGAGGCTCCAGACCACAGAGGAATGAAACATTGCTGACTTTAACTGGTAATAGTGGACTTGGCTAATGAGAAGAAGTCCAGTGTAATTTATTCTCTCTTCCCTGGGGGACCCTTCTGCCCCCACGAAAATAAAGAACTATTCCACATTCTTTTTTAACCACATGCTTTTTTAACCAATGAGACAGAAAATTTAGTTGTCTGATACTGATTCCATAATATAAAGCAGAATTTGAGAGTCATACTGGTAGAACAAATTCAAATTCTGGCTCTTTCTCATACAATAAGAAAGATTAGGTGCCAATTGAATTAGCATTTAGACTAATAGTTATGGTCAATATGGAAGGATTAACTGCAAATTACAATCTTCAGTTCACTTTTTCATTCAGTAATTCACCCATTGTGATATTTTTCCCATTTCAATAGATGTGTTGTTTAATACAAACAAAATCCTTTTCATCTGGAATACAGCCAAATTTTGCTAAGATGTGGCTATGCGGTGTAAAGTTGTAGCAGCTGAATCCATGCCTAGAAGTATATAACAAAGACTTAAAATACAGAATTGGAATAACTGGACAGGATTCTAATAACATCAGTTTGACACACATCAGTAGTACTGCTTTAGTCTTTTAAAGCAGCACGTTTCATTCTGTGATCTGCATGCCGCTAGTGGTTGGGAAGACAAAATGTTCAGCAAAACGTTCTTAAATGCATTACGTTCTCTTAAATACAATTAAGAAAAATAGGGGAGAAAGAATAACAACAGGTGAATGCTGCATGAGGATGATTTCTAAGAAAGTTAGGCAGTCTTTGGTTTATAAGGAATTGAGTAACACTATTCTAAAGCCCCCAAATGCAGTTGCTGTTTCCCGTCACTAGGTAGAGTTATTACCTCAAAATGAGAAATGGTCACACTGTATGCTGTTTGTATCAGAAACAGGGGTGAAGAACAAATACAGCAAAGATCTCTGAGCTGAAACAAGTGGACTTGCAAATGTAACACTGCAGTGTGAGAAATAAACAACTGCGTGAACATACACACTAAGCCAACTATTTTCTTTTGACAGAATTGTAATGGTGAAAATACATTTTTTCCAGTTTTGTCACAGAAATACACACTGAAATTTAGATCATTTTGCAGTCCATGTATATTGTCTTCTTACTAATTTTATTAAATCAAAAAGTATTGAACCCTTCAGATGAATGCCTTGTTACTTCATGATAGCAATTTACTCTGCTTTTCTCCTAGGAATTAATTGTGGATTCTGTACAGCGATCAACTGTTGTTGTTGTTACTGCTGTCATATAAACAGTTAAATAGAATGTCTTTCCTTCCAGCTAGGAACTCTTGACAAACTTTTTTTTTTTAAATAACTGTATCTCTTTTCATAAATACCACCTCATGAGGAGAAAAAATTCTAAAATAACTCAAAATGCCATATCAATTCAGAAGGATTGAAAGAATCAAAGAATTAGTGATTGCAAAGTAGCAGAAGACTCTTTTCTGCATTGTAATTTCTACTGAACAGTACCTGAGCTCTCATCACAGATGTCAGGTAATAATACGGGTATTTTTACTAATCTAAAGGCATAATTTCCAACATTAATTCCAACATTTCTATGAAGCTTCATCTTTTTTTTTTCCACAGAAAAAAATATGGAGACATGCTCCAGCTGAAATCTTCTATCAACTCTTCTAGAAACACAAATATGCAAGAATTGTGGTTTATAGCAGCATTACTTTGGATGTTATTTTAGCTGACAACAATCCCCTGAACCTCTGCTTTTGCCAGGAATCTGCTAATGTGCTCAGGTACAAAACAGGCAGACAAAAGAACATATACACATGTGTTGGCTATGTCTCAAGCCATTTTGAAATGTGCTTTTTTTGGCTTTCACCTTTGGTGTGCCATTTTTGTGGGGTTTGGCAGAGAAAGCATCTGCATCTTTCCTAGCTACCTATTTAGCTACATGCATATGTAGAATAAATGGAAATATAGTTATCCATTTAAGTTTCACAGATATGTATTAGTAATAAGAATAACATGAAATGTATTTCTCTGAAGTGCTTAAATCTGATCTGTGAGGCCATTTCTATAAATAGAAGAGAGTCAGGAAGTAAATTAAAGTAGCGGAGGCTGGTTAATTACCAGCACGCTCCTCAGCATGATGTATGTCCATGCCAAGCAGCATTCCCAGATAAAATATCTGGACATAGTTTACAGAATAACACCTGCCAAGTACTGTTCCTAAAGAGTGACGGCAGTTTCCCCCCTTCCACTATGAAGTCCTATAGTATCTTAGCAGGCATTGTAACCCTTCAGTAGCCCTGCATGCCTTCATGCCACATTCCACAGCATGCAAAATGAGTTTCATTTTCTCAGTTTCATTATGTGCAAATCCCACTCTAATGGGCTACAACACAGTCCTCAGCTTCCTTTGAACTGAAAAATCATAAAATAATTATGTCAGAGAGTAGTCCCTGGCAGAGTTTCACTTAGAAGTATAGGTGTAGTTTAAAGGTCTGATCCAAAACATTTTGAAATGGGTTTTGAGGCAGGTCTGTAAGCAGAAGAGAAACACTTTGGGAACTGCTTTTTATGCAAAATTTCCAGGATGATAGTTTATAACATTTCTTCTTTTATTTCCAATCAAAATAAAAACAAAGGCATTTAAAATCTTTAAGATCAGTAAAGAACAAAACCTTTTTATTTCAAATTATTTTAAAGCATTCTTATTTTCCAATAAACAGATACTTCAAATACCACATTTTCAGCAAGATACAGTAATTAGTTTCTCATTCTGCCACTCAAAGTGCATCATTCAAATTTTGGCACACACTAAATACTAATCTAAAATTTCACAATGGTTTGTTTTAAGTCAATTACTTGTTGCAACCAGATCTAATTAACATGAATAGCAATGTAGAGATTGTACATTGTTTAAATGCAGACAGTACTTTACAGATCACTGGTGTGTATTATTACATGGCAGTTCCACTATTGTTTGTGCAAGAAATACAGTAAGTAAAGTTCTGTATCGTAGTAGGAAGCCAGCTGGTGTTCGTATGGGTAAAAGGAGGGCTGGGAGTGTACTTCAGCACAAAGGACCCTTTTACTTCTTTATTATATTATAATCCACTTTCTTTTTGTTTCTCATTTTGAGCATCTTAAGCAGTAATCAAATAGATTACAGTGAATAAAGTAGATTAATTTTACACCTCTGTATACTGTTTTTACTGTTCCAAGACACCCTATGGAATTAGCGTTCCCCTCCCCAAGCCATCTTTACTGGCCAAAGATGTGGTGGTAACTCATAATTTCATTTGCTTTCCTGAAGGCCTTTGTTTTGGTGCAAGAATTAGGGCAGAAGCATGGATTATGCTTTTACTTGACCCAGTCCAGTGTGCCGGCAACTACAATCTGTTTCTGTATGTAATGGTACAGAAAGGATGACTACAGTAGTAAGGGGACAAAAGCATATGATATTTTTCTCACTGGGCATTCACAAAGACTAGCTTCTATTTAATATTTTTGAGATTTTAATTTGAAAAACAAAGTGAAGTGAGTGAACATTCCAATAAAGCTAAACTGTCCTAACAACTCAGGCTTCTTGGGGATACATCTTCTGCAACAACCAGAAAGTGTAAGTGACCCAATTATTGAAGGCAGCTTTAAACCAAATACTTGCATGTACACAGTCTCATTTGAATAAGAATGCATTATAAATGTGCTATTTAGGTCACAATCATGTATTCATTTTATGATCATTCAGGCTGAAAAAAGCCACTAACTCTTACAGAGCAGGCTCTGAAGACGTGTGGAGTTTCAGTTGAATACACAGCTTGGATTCTTTATTTAATTGGAAGGCTACATACTATAATTGCCGTTATAGATCTATGCATTTTGAATTTGGCTAAGAACTACTAAGAACTAAGAAATGTGACTTTTCAGTAATGTATGCAGTAAGCTGGGGGCAGGTGAAAAAGCCATAGGATTTTGTTTTGCATTTTAAAATAAAACCACTTCTGAGTCATCAAGCATATGAATGTCACAGGCCAAGATTCATAGCCTCTATGGAGATCTCTCAGACTGTTCTGTATTTCAGAGTTTTGCTTCTGCAGTGATTTGGGGCAGGACTGTGTGGGAATATGCTGTCAGTGACAGGTTAGAGGACTATAATCACAGAGATCTGTGGGTTCACAAGCAAGTACAGTACTTGAGTACTGTATAATGAGTGCTTGGTTCCTTAGAACACCTCAGTGTTTAGCAGCTTTTTAGATTACTTACACTCTGAATCAGAATAGTCGAGCTAATGTGATTTTTTGTAAATGTAAATATTAAGACGATAAAAGACTATATTTAATCTAATCCTCTGATTGACCAAGTAGGAGTGATCTATAAATGGAACAGAGGGAACAAAAGTAGCTTTCAGTCAAAACACATAAAAATTTTTCATTAATAAATATTTTTATGGTCTTTATTGATTATTCATAACACTAATTGCATAAATGGTGTCAAAATAAGACCATTTATAATTGAACAAAAGATTAAGAAAACAAAACAAAGTTATCCATCGAAGTATACAGAATTTGACCGTGTAAAGCTATTTCCTTGCCAGTCATTCACAAGTAGATGTGCTGCTTGCAGAAGAAAGGTTTTTTTATTAAAATTTATTAAAATATTTATTAGATATCTAAGTAGATATTTAGATTCAAATATGTTATGAATATAGTCAATGACTTGTGAAATAGCATAGCCTCACAGCAGCTGTTGCCTTTTGCCTTCCACCTTGAATTTTTGCCAGCTTTCTTATTTAGTAACCTGTATTCTCAGACTCCTATACATGGAAATGTATGGTAATTTCAGACAGTATAGCGCAGTAGTTGCTGTGATTAACCTGTGAGTGGGCTTTTATGGTAGACACATACTCTGGAATGCCCTCCAGAGAGCTTGGGGATGGAGAGGAGGGATGCTCAACTGGGTACTTGGACCAGGCATATTTAGTGATGTGCACAGTGACTGAGGGCCTGTTGCCCCGCTTTTGCCCCATCACCTTTTGGGAGCATGCAGGAAACAGTCTTTAGGTTGATTATGGTTAGCATCTCTGGGCAGGGAAGGGTCCTCACTCTTTCCTCCATTCCTTGTATGCTGACATGAAGACCAAAGTAAGTTACTTCCTTTTAAAGTAAACTGCTAAGAAATTATTTTCTCTCTCATACATTTACAGCCACTCTTGTGTACATATCAGAAGATCAGTGATGTGAATCTCATAATATGGCTAACTTACCATGGTACTAGTGTCCCCCCCATCACTTCTGGGCTCTGTCAGTAGCAGCAGACAAAGCCTCCTGTAAAGGTAGTACATTTATGTAGAAATGGACTGTGGTCTGAGAGGAGGCTGAGCAGAATTGCAGGCCCTGCAACCAAGGGAGAGCACCAGGCCTGTTCCCTCTTTCTGATTAAAAAAAAAAAAGAGAGAGAGAATGGCTTTTTCCTCTAGACCACAAACTGTGCACCTGGCTAGCTATACAAAACAGCACTGCACAGTAAAAGGTGTGGAAGTATATGTGCTACCACTGCACAGAGGCAACCCCTCAGAGGGAGTACAACTCTGCACATCCCCTTATTCTGAACTGTCAAAGATTGCTCATCTGTCCCTGAGTAAAATAAACCTGCCTGAATTTGTGATAGGTAAATTTCCCCATAAAACTTTTCAATGGTTATTAACATTGTGGCCAAACGGGTTACATCTGCTAAAGCAAGCACAGCCTGTACACAGACAGTTCATGATTGACCTTTGTTCAATTATGGTACATTCCACTTCTCTTCTGAAATTTTCCTTTCAAACTAACCTAACAAAGAATGAAACAGCTCAATGAATACGTCGATGTGAAAAAGTGTAGCACTTAGTGCATGTATATGCACGTATGTACTATACACATGCCACAAACCTTGGCAATAGAACTCCATTAATGCAAAACCAGTCTTTACAATTGGCCAAGCAATATGAAGTCTTCATATTACCTGTAATAGGACACACTTTGAAAACTATGTACTCTATTCCAGAATTTTAAGGCATGCCCTCGGTATGAGTGGATACAACTCCTATCAAACTTTGATGGGGGAAAATATAGATGCAAAGGCAAAAGGACACAAAGACACACTGACACCTCTACCACTTCAGCAGCCTTTGCAATTTCCATTGCCTTTATAATTGTTTATTGGTCAGAGAACTTATGAATGTGAAAACTAAGGCTTCCTCCCTACAACAAATATACTCATCTCACTTCTTCACTTTCTTCTGTGATGAAACTAACTTAAGGAGGTACCACCATTTGCTAAGTCATTTCTTATTTTTATTTTGAGGTGGCAGCAAATTGTGGGATGGGGCAAGAATGAGCAACCACAACCTGGAGCCATGTGGGGCTTCACACATATGGGGGCTTCTTAAACCGGTACAGAAGCCAGCATCTTGTGTAGTTTTCCTGCATGACTAATTTTCCAATAGAGGAAAGGGCATACCTGGGGAACAATTGGTTTGGAGAGAGGACAGGCAGAAAGCAAGCACACAGACCTAATGTCATGAAGGCAAAGCTGTAGCTTGGACTGAATGCCTGGAAGGGCTGGAGGGACAACTGAACACTATGGGAAGATGTGGCAAGAGATCAAGCAGCCCAGTGTGCACGGTAATCTCCATCTACAGAAATACCAGTGGCCCCTACCAAGCACCAGTTCTTGTTTGCACCTATCTGCACCCCAGTCCTTTTATAAAAATGTAATCTCTATCTAGTACCTACAAAACTCCGTTTTGCCAAAGTGCTACTACTCTTTGATTACATTGTAATGGAAAACACCTTTCAAAGCTATAATCCCTCTTCATATTTAATAGATTTTCCAAAGGAAAGGTATCAGGAGAGTAACGTTACTGATGTGAAAAAGGTAGGCAGCATTAGTCCAGGGAGATAAGGAATGATTTCAGAAGGTGCAGTTACCTAGCAACGATCTCTTGCAATTGCCTAATGGTATTTTGGAAATGCAGAGGCTCCAGACCTACTGAAGTGAAGGGAATGAGGGGCTGGAAAGCAGTGAAGCTCCCACAGCCCTGCCTCAGCACACAACACAGCCACTTCCAGGCAAAACCAGGCACCAAGAGAAAGGTAATAAAGTAAGAGGGTGAAGGGATCAGCCCTGCATGGAGGATTTCTCTCCCAGAGGCAGAGAAGGAGGTGTCACCGCCAAAATATCTTACCACTTAAAAACCTCTAAGTGGTCAAGAGGAGAGGTAATGCTCTTTGCTGTCCTGTTCCCCCCTTGCTCTCGCATGTTCTCCCCTTCCCGGGCTGTGCCGTGTGTTCGCCCCCACGTCTCAAAGCCCCGACCCCGGGCGCCCAGCGCGGCAGGGGAGCGGGCCGCGGCCCTGCCCAGCCGCGGGCACCCGTCTCTCCCACAGCGGGCGAGTGCGGCCTCGACCGCCAGCGCGGCCGCGCTGCCAGCAGGCCGTGAGGCGAAGGCAGGAGCGGAGGAGGGGAAGGGGGAAGCAAGGCCAGATTCCCGTTTCCACGCGAGACTCGCGCGGGACGCAGCGCGGGGCGGTGAGGGAGGTTCTGATCCCGGACACAGAGCGCGCCCCCCTCCAGCCCCTCCACCGCCTCCGCGCGACCGCCGGCGGCCGTTACGCGCGGGCCGTTACGCGCGGGGAGGGGGAGGGAGGCTGTGCAAGCGCGCGCCGCGAAAGGAGCGGAAAGGTGCCACGCGCCGGGCCGGCAAGGGTTAAAGGCGCGTGCGGGGCCGCGCCCCGCCCCCTCGGCGCGCGCCACCCAATGAGCGCGCGGCGGGGCGGGCCCCTCCCCCCGGGCGCGAGCGGCGCGGTGCGGGGTGACGCGCAGCGGTGCGGGATGGTGCCGGCGGTGGCCTGGGGCCGCGGGCCTGGCGGCGGCGGCGGCGGCTTCCCCTACGCGCGGCCAACGGCTGCCTGCGGGCCGCGCGGCTGAGCGCGCGCCAGCCCCGTCGGCGGGCGAGGTGAGCGGGGAGGGCTGGGGGTGACGGGCTCTGGGCCGGTCTGTGGCGGGGAGGGCGGCGGGCAGGCCCCGGCGCCCCGTCTGGGGAGGGCGCGGGGGGGAGGTGCCTCCTCGCGGTGATGGGGGCGGGAGGGGGCGGCGGGCCGGGGCAGGGCGGGGGGTTGCCCGGACGAGCTGCCGCTGGCGAAGACGGCAGGTGCCGCTGCCCGCGTGGGCGGGGGAGGCTCCGAGGGAGCCTCTTGGGGAAGAGCGTGAGGCGCGGAGGGCGCGAGCAGAGGGGGAAGCGCCCTGCGGAGAGGGGAATTGCTCACTGCTCCCCACCCATCCACCTCCCGTCCCGAATTACGGGACTTCCTGGACTGACGTCGCAGTTCCCTGTGGTAGGAACGAGGATAACACAGCTCTAAGAGAGCTTGAGTGGTGCCTTTGCGTATGGTAACTTGTTGCTGAAAGAGGGTGCCAGATTTGGGGAGCTGGTAGGAAACAGGCTACCAAGGGTTTTCTTTCTCCTCACCGATGCTGTGGATTATTACAGGTATTGTTTCCATGTTGTTATCATTCACCTGTACCAAAATACTTTGCTTTTGTTGTTTATATTTGGTGTCTTTTGAGCTTTTCATGAGAAAATTATCTCCAAAGAAATGTTTATACCATTAGATTTTTTTTTAATAAAATATCTTTGAAAATTGAAAATACAATGTGCATTTAATTGCCAGGGACCTGCAGCACTTCATAGTAGTGCTTGATGCAGATAACATTGATGAATGCACAGCTCTTCTGAATATAGTTTCATTTTGGAAGCGTATGATAGTATGTTCATATAAAGCTTGAAATAGTGTGGCTTGGTGAGCAGAAAAACTTTCTTGGGCAGTGCACAGCTAACTACATTTTCCACATTTTTATTTTAATTGTTCTTACATGTTGCTTGACTCTACATAGCAGTAGAGATCTACTTCATTGCAAATTATGCAGACCTCAGTACCTTCTGTTTCATGTTGGAGCCTCAGAGCTCACTCCCCCTTCCCTTCATAAATATGGGATCCAAGACAGAGCCAGCTGTGTGTGTAAGTTAGCCTTATTCTGCATAGTTAATTTATCAAATCTTAAGCCAAAATGATTGTGGTATGATACTGGGATGAAATATATGTAAAAAATACTTAGGCTTCCGTCCTTCCTTCTGTAAACTTAAAAATCCCAGATTTGTTTTTGTTTGTTGAATGTGCTTCCTCTTGAAACAAGGTCAAAAAGTTTTACATTCTGAGTTTGCTTAATGATATCAAAAGTTTTTGCATGGGCAGGCTCCAGTATCATGTATTCCTATTGCATGGGTATTTCCTAAATTTACCTTGGCTTAGGAAGGACCTTAACTCTTCCTGGAGCAGCTAGAAGAGTGATAGCTGTAGTACGGGATACTAGGTTATGTCATTAAAGGCTCATCTCCAGGAGCACAAAAGAGCACAGAGGCACGATGGCAGGCAGGAGACACCGGTAACTTAATCAGGTAAAGGAAATCCCTGCCCCAGCTCCTCCCTGGGGCTGTTTCAGGAGGGCAATCGACCCATTGCCTCAGTGTGACACCCATCACCATGAGCCAAGAGAAAAGCTCTCTGGACCACCTTACAGACTGGGGGGGGGGGTTACCCTCTACAGAGGGGTTAATGCCTACAGTGATATAGGATTTATTAGGGGATGTAGAAGAGCATTTCTAGGGATTGTACAAGACCTGTGTCTTGTTTAGGGGAGAAATCAAAGGCAGGGGAAGGGGGAGGGATCAAGGTGGTTTGGGACGGGGGCAAGGGGAACATGTGTGGGAAAATGGGGAGATAAAGGGATAAATGAGACCAGTCATATGTAAACGGATGTCTGGTCGATATGTTTGTCTGGCCATGCCCTGTGCCTGGTCACCGCAGCCTGTCCTGTCTTTTCATAAACTCAGTTTCTAACTGTTTTCCTGGACAAGAGGACTCTCTTCTGTGTGCATATGGAGGTCTAAGTGCCAGCAATTGGAATGGGACCAGAGGTCCTAGGGGCCTGTGTGTCTGGTGTGCCAGCAACTGGAGAGACTGGAGTGAGTGAGAGTCTGAGTGCTGGCAACCGCAGGGCCATGGAGTCACAGGGGCCTGAGTGTCTGGGGAACCAGCAGCTGGAGAGAACAGAGTGTTTGGGAGTCAGAGTATTAGCAGCTTCAGTTAGACCACAGGTCACAGGGACTATGCGTCTTTGGTGCCAGCAGTTGGAGTGAGTGAGGGTCTAAGTGCCAACAACGTGAGTGGGGACCACAGGTCCTAGGGGCCTGTGTGTCTGGGGTGCTAGCAACTGGAGAGACCAAAGTGCATGCATATTGTGTGGGTGTGTATGTCGGTGTGTGATCACTAGTGAATGTCAAGTTGAACTAGCTGATGAGTAGGGCAGGTGACTTGGGAGCCAGGTACTGAAGCAGTTGTACGTCTCAGCCAGATACTGGAGAGACCGGAGGGTCTGCAAGTTGGTTATTGGAGAGATAGGAGGTCTAGGCTAACTACTGGAGAGATTATAAGGTCTGAGGATTGATTAGAGACCCATTTGCATGTGTGTGTCTGTGTGAGGCAACAACAAGAGGATCTGGGGTGGAGGGGTGAGTGCATGTGTGTGTGAATGAGTTATGTATGTGAGTGAGGGGATCTGAGTATCAGCACCTGGAGTGGGGCCACAGGCCTTGGGGGCTTGTATGTCCAGGTGCCTGCAACTGGGGAGACCAAGGATTCAGTACTGCATAGACTGAGGCCAGTCTAAGTCAGTTACTGGAGGGATCCACACTGTATATACCTATATATTTCCCACTAATGGACCTTCATTGTGCTCAGCTAGAGAGGGGAGCAGGATGAGGCCAGGCTGTTAGTGCTGTTCGTGTCTGTGAGCACTATGTTGATCTGTATGCATGTGTATATATGTGTTCAAGGTATGTATTTCTGTGTGTGACTGTTGGGAATACATGCTCAGCCTTGCCACTGGCTGGACCTTGGGACACGGAGTTGTGGCAGCCTTGCTTCATTGGATTACTGGATTTGGCAAACCCTAACACATGAAAATTATTTTTTCTCCGAGTTTGAGGATTCGTGAAGCTTTGACTCTCAAAACTTAAATTTTGAGTGAAATCTACAATGACTTTTAAGTTGTGATAGAGTTTTAAAACATTAAGTTGTCAGTCTGGTTGATATGAATGGGACTACTTACATGACTATCTAAATGTATATGTGGGGATACTTATAAGAACTGATCTTCCTTTTAGACGCTTTCTTGTTCTAGTCTACTGCTGTACCATTCAATTATTTTGCTCAGAAGTTAAGACCCTTGTGTAAAATATCAACATAATATAAAAACTGAAAAATTACTGTCCCTTTTGCTGATGGAGAGCTTTTATATGCATGAGTATTCATGCATGCATGTAGTGGCCCAGATATGAAATTAACAGAATGAAAAGCAGATTGTTTTAGATTGAAATGTCTCCAGTTACATAGTGAACTACCAACTGCTGCCTCAGCATCTGGCCTTGCTTCCACCCAAAACGCCTGCTTGCTTGTGAAATGCTGCCAAATCAACTTGTGATTTCCAAATGTGATGAATACACTTCGTATTGGAAATATTAAAATGGAATTCTTATGTTGCATTTCTTTCTGAAGAGTTTAACACAGTTTTAGTTTAATGCAATTCCATAGTTCAATAATCAGCAGTTACTTTCAAATGATATTCTTTTGCTCTCTCCAAACAGCAGTAATTTAACAGCTTTTAGAGCAGACAACTGAAATTGAATGGCAAAGAGGCATCTAGTACTAAAAAGTGGAACAATAGGGACTCTTTCTTCTGGAAAGTGTTGTATTTCTTCTGTATTGCCAGTTTTGTGGGGGTTTTGTGGTGACAGATGAGACAAGTAAAAACAAAATAATAAAGTAGATGTTTTTAGTACAGTGGTACTTTTCAGTGTCGTAGGCTGCTTGTCCATATAGATTTTTCCTTCGTGGGGTTTGTTTTAGAGGACACATGATCTAATTCCTCTTGTTTTCTTTCTAAGTTAACGGCATATAAGACTCCAGTAATAATGCTGGAAATAAAGTCATTTTTTCAAGGGACTGAGTCACAAGTGATAACATAGTACACTTTGTACTTCACGGTGATGTCTAAAGGTCATTATTAGTTTACAAGTCTCCACACAGATGGAGCACTGAATTGAACTAAGATAACGTATGATAAAAATTTTCATAAAGTGCTTTTTCATATTAAAAAGCTACAGCTCTTTAACAACTACAGTTATAGTTATGTTAATCTGGGGCAGCCGTGAAGTTTCTTAGTTTTCTTTTTGTGCTTCATAATTGTATTTCCAGTTTTATTTCATTTTTCTAGTAATGGGGAAAGTAAGCTCTGTCACCTTAGAGCTGCTTCCCTCATGATCTAGATCTGCACATGTGCAGTAAATCAGATGATTTCTAAGTGTGTCAGCCTGATTATACATGCATCTGTTTTCTGTCCTCTCTTCTTTCCTTTCAGGTGTGAGGTCAGACAGAAAGCTTGTATTTGGAGTGCGTGTTGCTGCCCATGTGATTCGTGCTTGAGCATGGTATTTTCTCGGCAGACTCTTCATAGCCTATGGCCTTTTCTGTCACTGGCTAAACAAGTTGTTTTGGTGGCAGTAGCTCTTTTCCACCTGGTGTTTTTCAGGTGGAGTTCTTGGTGTTTGACAAAGTTCAATACCTTGCTTAGAATCTGTTGTATGTAGAGGGGCCTTTCATTCTGCTCAGATGCAAGACTGCAGGAATGGACCTTCATAAAGTTTAGAACCTATGGTGTTTTTCTCCACTGTTTGTTTTCAGTAGTAATAATTAAGTGCCCTTTTGTAATCCAATGTATAGCAAACGAGAATATCCATTTAAAATACCATTTTTGCTGTACGATAAAATATAGGATGTGCAACTACATTTTTAGAGGCATGGGCCCTATGTGCCATACAGATTTCTTGTTTTGGAAGTTGCCTACTCTGGTAGGAAACTGGAAGCTTAAGATAAATACAAAACAATGTAAATTGCATGAGTTAAAAATATAAAGAGATTATATTCTTATACCCAGGTTCACGGCATGTGTCATGGAGTCCTCTTATGTTACTGTTTCCTGAAACAATTTCTCTTTACTATTGTCTATGTCTGTCTCTAGCATTCCTTTGCAGACCTGATACCATACTTTGAGATACCATACATTTCCCTAGTTTTTCCAAAAGGTCCCATTCTTCTCGCACACTAGTGGTTCTCAGTTCCCCATAACTTCCTTTTTTGCAGTTGTTTTTCCTTATGCCCTGTAGATGTATAAGCCATAACTTATTAACTGGCATAAAAGTCAAAGCTGTGGGATATTGTGGTAGAATGTATTAATACTTGCTCCTGCCTGGCTTACTGATGCTCTGTGCATTCCATAATTTTCTTTTTTGGCTAACTAACTAAATTGAGTTCTTGCCCATTGACATTAAAAATGTTCCTAATGGAGAAACACTATCAACTTGTTTGTAAAGTTCTTGCTTGACTCCAGTATGCATTTAACAGTGAATGTTTTTTAACTTCATCACTGAATTATTAGAAAATATCTCAGCCCTTTTCAAAGATCTTTCCTCAAATGCCTGAAATTGGTTTGCAAGTATTTTATATATATATAAAAATATATATATAAATATATATATATGCAGATTTGTTTTGGAGGTATAAATGAGCTCAACTATATACAGATGTAAATGCTAGTTTTGTTTTATTTAACAAAAATGGTTAGCTGAGTCCTCCTCTTTTTGAGGAGCAAGGATATGGCTGAAGTGAAGGTCTTACATTGCTAGAATATGAAGTTTTTGATATGCAGAAGATGCCATCAGCCTAATATGTTGCTTTCTTCTCTTCTTCCAAATGTCATTTAAAAATATACATGTTCTGTATGTAAATACAGATGTTGTCTAACTCTCTTCTGAAAGCCTATCCTCTGTACTTCTAAAAATGAAAGGAAAATTTACCTGCTGTGAGATCAGAGTAGGTTTACTTTTTTTTCAAAGTCTGCTTGTATGTGACATCTATTAAAGGATTTCTGTAATTTACTTATGTAATTTACTTATTCTTAGAGCCTTAGTACATCTCATGGTCCTATCCTATCTTGACTTGTAGATTGTCTTTGATCCTCTTTTGTTATTCTCATAAAAGACTTAAGTATCACCCTTTTAGAGGGCAAGTTTGTTGGGACCAAGAGAATAAGCAAGTGAATGTATATTAACTTTTTATAATTATTACAGTTAATATACTTTCTCATATAAATATTTTATCAGTACAGTTAATGTTTTCTGTATGTTCAATTGCTATTTTGTTTTTTGACTGTTCTTCATAATTAAAAGCTAAACAATGCATGCTTTGCCTTTTGCACTAAATTTATCAGTGAGTGTACAGTTTTATATAAATATTTGTATTGCTTTTGTGCTTAAGCTGCCATGCAAGTCTGGGGCAGCTCATTACTGAGGCCTCCAGCTTCAGAGTTATTCCTTGATTTTTTTCCTATATTTCTTGATTTGAGTTCTGTGTTACTTTAAGCTTAATGTATTTTCCTTTGTTTTTGACAGCCTATTGTCTTCAGGAAATGGCCTCTTCTAAATCACTGATGAACCTTCTAACCTTCACTTTTGGATCAGTAATAGGATTTTTCCTATGCTATCTTCTGTTCAGCATGATACTAGAAGAACAGGTTAAGATCCAACCTCATATTCTTCACAATGATCCACATGGCCAACACTCAGCAGATACTGGTAATAATCAGCTGCAAGGACAAATGAATTTCAATGCAGACTCTGGACAACATAAAGGTATTTTGTTACACCTGACTAAATCAATAATTTGCCTCCTTTTTATGGAATGCAAAATGTTTTTTCCTCCATTGCCAAGAATTTGTATGAATGCTTTTCTTCCACTTTTCCCATATGCAGGTTCTCCTGAGGTGTATTGAATGATATTTTGGCTTATATTTTTATTACAGTAGTGATTTTTCCTTTACTGTTAGAGCTCAACTGCTTGTCTAACTGCTGTGTGTAGACTTGGCAGTTTCCCTATGAAATTTTGAACATCTCTGCAGGAAACCCTCAAATGAATCATTGACAACAAATGTGGTTTTGATAAGCAGATCTATTTGCTAGCACTGTAGAGGTGACTGAATTGCTTTTTTAGCTTAAAGAAGCTAGTCTTGGACCATTTCTGACTTCTGATCTAGCCTCTAAGATGAAACTGAAAAAGAAATTAACTTTTTGACTGGATTAGTAGAACTCAGAATTGGTGCAGGAGCAAGGTCACTGTGGGCACTGTTTGCCGAGCTGAATATGCAGAAGTCTGAAGTCACGTTGCTGTTCTCAGTCAAAAACAGATCGAGTTGCACTTGAACATTTTTTGTTTGGTTTCTAAAGCATGTAGACCCATGTAATAGTTCAGGCATACTTTTACATTTTACATATTTCTTTATATTTAAGAGTTCATTCTAAATCCTAAATATAGATAGTGTCAGAGCTAGGGCAATTTGGATGAGAAAAGTTGCTTGCAATATAATGTATTTGCTGAACAAGCCATTAATTAGTAATTTTCTAAGTAAGAGTTTCTGCAAAAATAAAAGGATTTCAGCACAGCACAATACTAGTTTTGTAGTATCCAAAACATTATTATTACAAATATGGTTTAACTTGATCTGGTAATAAACTCTTTTGTTCTGGCTTACTATCTGCTTTTTCCTGCAGAAGTGCATTACTGTTTTAGTTTTGTTATACATATTGACATTAACTAATAAAATATAATTATTTCTAAGTAGCTTTTTGACCCTTTGACTTGTCATCATTAAGTTTTCTTCAGTATGAATGGCAAAACACTCAGCTTTTTAACTCTCATTAGTCTTCCAACACCATGAAGAGGATGGTTTGTAATAATTTTTATGTATGAATCAAGACTTCATAAACCCCCACTTTCCTGAACAATACACATTGTGATATAGTGCTAATCCTTTCCTCTTTCCTGCAAAATCTGAGTAGCTTTAAGTTTCTTGGGAGGGAGATTGTTTTCTTCCTAAATTTAACATTGATTTCAATAACTGGTGCATTTGGAAGCAGACACCAGACACCTTTTCTCTCTGTGCATGTCTTTTCTGATATAGAAAGAGAATGTTTAGGGGAGGATGTTCCTCTGTTTGTTTTGCTGCTCAATGTATTGTAATACTGATTTAGAACTTGCCTTTTTTTTTCTTTCTTTTTTTTTTTTTCTAAAGATGAGAATAAAAATGTTGCAGAAGGACTGTATCAGAAGGTGAAAATACTTTGTTGGGTGATGACTGGACCTCAGAATCTAGAAAAGAAAGCCAAACATGTTAAGGCCACCTGGGCCCAGCGTTGTAATAAAATACTTTTTATGAGCTCTGAGGAAAATAAAGACTTTCCAACTGTGGGCCTAGAAACCAAAGAAGGCAGGGACCAACTGTACTGGAAGACTATTAAAGCTTTTCAATATGTTTATGACCATTATTTTGATGATGCTGATTGGTTTATGAAAGCAGATGATGATACATATGTTATTTTGGACAACTTGAGATGGCTTCTTTCGAAATACAACCCTGAACAACCAATATACTTTGGAAGAAGGTTTAAACCTTATGTGAAACAAGGCTACATGAGTGGAGGAGCAGGATATGTTCTAAGCAAAGAAGCTCTGAAGAGATTTGTTACAGCATTTAAAACCAACAAATGCTCTCACAGTTCTTCTGTTGAAGACCTAGCACTAGGAAAATGCATGGAGATTATTAATGTGGAAGCAGGAGATTCCAGGGATACAAGTGGTAGAGAAACTTTTCATCCCTTTGTTCCAGAACATCTCTTAATCAGAGGATACCTACCAAAAACATTCTGGTACTGGAATTATAATTATTATCCTGCTATAGAGGTAAGTCCTTAGAATGCTGTTACCCATTATATGCAGTACACCTTGTGCTGCTATGATATGTTAATTAGCTGTTAATGACAGCTAAATGTGTTTTACACCAAAAGATTTTTGTAGTGAGATCCTGAGATGAATTTAACATTTCTACAAACAAATGTGCTTGTCATCAACTAAAACTTGATGGTAAGAACTTAATGTTCCAGAAGAGTTAGTGAATCTTAAATGAGCATTGCTATTTTGCTGTGTTCTGTGGACGGCAAAAAAAGATGAAAGCTTTTTAATAGGTTTGTCTGTTGTCACTGCTATTACCTTCCTTGTAAAGTTTTTGTTCTCTCCATTTTGTTCCCCCATGCGTCACATAAATGCCCCTAGCTTCTTCTCCGGACCCCCAGCTATCAGTTGGGTTTGAGACAACGTGCAGTGTGGTTTGGTCCAAGCTCTATGTGCTGACTGCACAGAGCCAGGTCAAAAAGAATGGCTCAGTTGATGTTAAAGCTTGCAGAAAGGGAAGAGGGGGCTGATATGCCTCTGTTTTCTACCCAACTGCAGACATTGCATAAAACCTGTAGGAACAGAACTAATTTTGAGACTTTTGTCCACTGTTGTATTTGGTTAAAATTGGCCAAGAGATTCCCAAATTACTGGAGGGACTGGTGGGTAATGGTGTGTGTGACTAATCTGTCTACTAGTCTTTTAGCCTTAAAATGGAGAGATGCTACAATAGAGTTCTCTTATTTCTGATAACTGTGAGTAATATCTGGCTTGAATGATGGTAGTGCACCTTACTTTTTTTAAATTTAAGGTTGTTAAAATGTACATGTGATTGTTCCAGTTGCCATTGAAAAGATTACACAAGAATAAATGTAGTCTAGAAGTCAAAAGCATGATGCGAACTAGGAGTTATGACTAGACTTCTGAAATATTCTTACTGCAAGAACCTCAGATTATCCTTTGTGTTCCACATCTGAAGTCCACAATTGAAAAGAAAAAAATAAAAAAAAGTTACTCAAAGGGCTCTAAAGGTATTCAGCATTGCAAAGTTTGATTTGCATGTAATCTGTGGTGGACGATGAGGCTTCTGTTTCAGGATTGTAATCTCACTTTTGAAGGTTTTATTTTTCAGGAAGATTTGAGGTCTGTGTAGGTGACCAAAATCAAGAATAGGATTTGGGATTTTTTAATGTGGTAAAGCTGGAAAAAAATGTTTTGATAGATTCTATTCATTGTAACATATCCTTTTTTTATACTTATATGAAAAGCAGCTAAGATTATGTATTTACTGTGTCAGGATGTAACAGCTTCAGATAGGGTTGCAGTTCAGGGGTAGTTGAGCTGTGGACAATTACATCCATAACTAATTAAGGCTTAGTTTCAATGAGAGATGGAATATTATCTCTATCGGCTCCACTATTAAATCTAATGAAAAATGTAAATGAATATCTTCCACATCTCCTGGCTCCTAACTTTTTTTAATCTGTCACATTTACCAAAAATTTTTTTCTGGCAAATAAGCTTCACAAAATGTTGTCTTTTATCTGAGTAATCTCAACTATCAATGCTTGTAGGCATTCACTATTGTGAAGGCTGCAAAGAAGTTTTAAATTTTTTTGTTGCATTAGTGTCCTTATTTTCCTTGATTGCTCCCTTGTTGAATAGCCTAATAACCTTGTTCATTCCTAATTGAAGATTTTTTTTAATTCTAAATTGAATAGATTAGACTATCATTTTAAAATAATATTCTGTTTGCGTATGTTTTCTTGTCCTCCAGAGTGTTTTTCTTCAGTATATATGACATTTTAATTTTGACTGACTTCTCTTAAATTAAGTTTACAACTTGAGTACTTGCTTAAACTCAGCCTTTTGAACTTTCACTTTTAACCATATTCAGGAAAAAATTGTCATTTTTCGCTTAGATTTCGGCATATCTTTGTAGGTCATATGCTGAATTAAAGGAAGTTTGCCTTGAGATTGACATTGATAAGAAATTTCAGAGAAATCTAAAAAATAGGTGAATCAAAGCCAATATCTCCTGAAGTTGACTCAGCTAATCAAAAGCAAGTTGTAACAAATATATTAACAATAATCCTTTAGCTCTTGAACTGCTTAGTAATGAAAGTAGTAAACTTAAAGTAAAAATATAAATTGTTATGAGAATATACATGGGAAGGTAGGTACTGACAACTTTGCCAAATCACATCGTATATGAACACACAGACACACCTGACTGACTGTTTACTCTGGATGAATGCTGTCATGAATAATAAGTATGTATTGTATCATATATAACTGCAGTGTACAGGCCTAAAGCTGCTTGCTGCTTTGTAGTTTTGTTTAAACATTTTTGGCTAAAAATAGAAGCATGGAAAAGCAAACAAAACTTTGCCCTCTGTCCTTAATGAGGGCAGCTACAGCTTCATCGTTGGCTTGATTACAGGAGCAAAAGACTTCGTCCAACTTTATTTTGTAAAGGTGCTTAAGTAAATCTTTCCAACTGATCCGTTTTGCTTGGCTAATATGAAGTTTTGAAGTGTATGAATGACTGATAATATTAAGTTTCTCACCATCAAGTCAAGTGTGTATTCATATTCTTCCTGGGGTATATCTAGGGCATGCTTTGGAATTCTTGCTGACTATTTTGGCTTGTTTCCTATTTTAGGGTCCTGGATGCTGCTCTGATCTCACAGTTTCATTCCACTATGTTGATTCTATGACTATGTATCAGTTGGAGTATTTGATTTATCATCTCCGTCCATATGGGTATTTGTACCGGTACAATCCTGATTCTGCAAAGAATCTAGAAGAGCAGAGCAAAAATGAGGCACTGGAGGATAATCAAAAGCTAAAGCAAGAAATTTCTGAGAATTAATCAGGCTCTGAAGAGAACTAAAAGAAGCCAGTGTGGTGAGCAAGAATCTCCTTGAACTCTTGTATCAAGCTTGGACAGAAGACCAGAATTACTCATGGTGATTCTTATATCCAAAATCATATGTTGGCAGTATTTCCTGTCAATGTCTGTATACAACAGGGTCTAGTGCTGACTCTGACTTAGTATGACCCTGCAGCCCTACTCATAAAGATTTGGGCCCTAAAGCTGTGAAATAGGAAGTTGTTCTGGTGCACCTAGTACCTGGAAGAACCTTTATTAAAAATGTGGTGGACAGGTTCAAAGATAATCATACAGTATTTCTATTCCTTTTCTGTTCCCCCCTTCACTTCCTTCTAGGTGTTGTTAGGTCAGTTCTAATATTAGAAATCTGATGCTGCACAGTGAAATACTTTATGATTATTTTCTTCAGTATTCTCGGTATCTTGAAGTTATGTTAAATATCTTGCCCTATAAGGAAGGGATGGGGTGAAAATAAAGCCTCAAATCTGTTTGCCTTAGAGACAGACTGGTTAATGTGAGTAGATAGAGATAACTCAAATGATTTAATCTGAATTGTTTCACAAATGAAATTCATTGCTATGAATTCCTTTTAAAACTTTTTTACTAAAACTGTCTATTGTACAAAAACAACATGAGGTCTGATAACTACAGTTTTAGGGAGAAATCCAGTAATGTTTAAATTTCTGAGGTTATGTGAGGAGCTTACGTATTTGCCAGTGGCAGTACTTTTTTTTTTTTGTCTGCAATGTATCAACTTAGCCCTTGATTGAATAGGTATAAAAATTCATCTTGGAGCTTCTCTGCAAAAGATAAGGTGGATGGTTTTTCAAATATAAGTCTTTCTCTTATTACATCTTCTATGTAAACCAAAAAATTTAGTATCTTAGCAAAGTTACACTGGTACATAATGATGTGGTTTTACCCAGTATTGTAATTAGTTTATTTCTATTTAATTTTCTCATTACTATATTTTGAGATTGTGAAGTTAGCTTTTTTATAAAACTTTACAGGCACAAACAAGTCCTGTTTTAAAACTACAGCAAAGCTGATTTGACTGTTTCCCTACACATTTAGTTTATTTGGCTGAAATACTTAATTTCACTTCTCTGAAGATTTTTCTATCCTATTCTTAAACTTTCTTCTGTATTTGTTTCTGTTACCTTTTTCAGGACAAAGTGTTAAATCGTTCCTATATAACTCTTTTGTGAGGCTGAAGTATATAGTTGTTCAGGTAAGCCAATCTGAATGCAGGGATTTTTCAAAGTGCATTAACTTTCTCCACTACTTCATGAGCTCCTTGTCTAAATCTTATCTGCTTCTTATCTAGAAACACTTTCTTGGTGTTTTCTCTGTGGTGACAAAATACATATTTTAATTACTGGAGAATTCTCAGAGACCAAGCCTACATTTTATATACACAATGTAAAACCTTTTAGTTTTTTCTTTTTCAAATTCAGTTAATAGCAAAGGTGTGTGTGTGTGTGTGTGTGTGTGTGTGTGTGTATGTGTGTTTAAGCTTGACATGTAGAGTGTCTTTATTCCACACTTGAACAAAAGTTTCTTTATCAGTTTTCATCTTCATCATATTGATGAATTTGGACAAAACCTGATTACCTCCAGCCATTGTTTTGGAAAGGGCGCATACTGGTAGCAGACGGCCTTATTGAATACTGCTGTCCTTCAGGATGTTCCTGGAAGAGGATGTTACCATAAAGTACTGGAATTTTTTTTTTTCCAAAGATAGTTCTCACACAGATTGGGGTTCTCTCTGTTGTCCAACAATAGTCTGTCATGGCTTCTTTTCTGATTATTAGTCTGTAGCGTGATGGCAATTACTGAAATATCTCATGCTCTTGAGGTATTATATCTACCTTTGCTTCTCTGCCTGAATATAGGCTGGTTTTATATATCAAGTATCAATTAAATAGTTACTGCAGGGTTAAATCTGTGGGTATTTAAAGAGCAAGATTGGTTCTGAAGTACTGAAAGGGACAAGAGCTTTTTTTTATGTTAATATAGTTATTTAGAAGATTATAACTCTACATCCCTGTAAGGAAGAAAAAACCTCCAGTTTGTGCTAATCAAATGGACACTTGTCCAGAGGAGAACGTATAGTACTTGTTTTAGTCAGATGCTTCTACTGTGAGCTAAATGTTTGTCCTATGTGCAACACAAACCAATAATATTGTGAAATCCGTATGCCATTGAAAACTGCAGTGACATTGTTCATACTTGCAATTAAAATGTTCTGTAATATTTAAGGAAATTATAAAATGAAATCAAGATCCTAACTTTAAACTTAATCTCTTTGTAATTTCAGGCTGCATAGAAGGCCTGCTGTACTGCCGTCTATAATTCCTTATTACTGCTTTCTTCATGATTTCTTCCCTTGACATTTAAAGACTTTATTTCACTGGATGCAGAACTAATCTTGCATGTTTTCTGCAGATTTGTGCCTTTTGTCTGCCTTGCCCTATCCTGGGAGTAACATCATTTCCTCTTCATCTTCCTTTAATATCCTTTCCTGAATTTTCAGTTTTATCACCCTTAAGTCCCAGGTGGATGAAAGGAAGCAGATAGTGTGATATTTGAACTTCACATGAGTCGGTTGCTGAGATGACAAGTAAACCTGGCACTGGCGAGTTCACAGTGAGGCTTTTTGCTCAGCAGCAGTTCTAATATTTGCCCACTACCCATCTGCAGCTTATAGGTTTAGCAGAGTGTCTCCCTCCACAAAAAATGTAGGACCTAAGAGGGAATGAAGAAATAAAGGAACCAAGCAAGCAGCATGTTTACACAAGTTTCATTTCATTAAGGAATGAGGCTAAAAACATCAAGGTTTGTGATAAATAGGTGGCCTGTCTGGAGAAATAAGTGTAGCCTTCTCTTTAAGCATTTATTTTTGCTTTGTTTTGAAGTGTCCTTGTTCCTAGGCCCCTGAAACTCTTTCTTTTGCCTTTCTAGCAGTATTGCAGAGAAATAATTTTTCTTGCCTTCCAGTATCCAGCAAAGCTTGAAGTATTGATTTTATATTCTGTGATTATAACAGTGAGCTTTTGCTTCGTGTTGGATTGTATTGTCCTAACAATGAGCTGATACCTATGAAATAATTGGTTTGTATCTCATCTCCCTTCAAAAGCTTAAGTAGACAAGGTTGGAATATGAACAGTTAGTATAATTTTCATGTACAGTATGATACAACTATTAGTAGCTTATTATCTCACTCTCAGGTCTTCATGCTTTCAGGTAACGTTTATGAGTTTAAGTATTTCTGCAGCCCAAGAAGGCTGCTGTATTTCAGGTGGATAAACCTTTGTGAAGCAGGAAGCATAGACTCTCTTAGGCTATACAGATCATTGCTCATTAAAAAAAAAAAAAAAAAGAAAAAGAAAAAGCTTATAAAACCAGAAGCTTCCATCACCAACATAGTGAATAAAATGATGGAACTAAAGAATTCTGAGCTAGTTTTCTTGAAACTACTAGATAGCAGGCTTTCCTTAAACAGTTGTTTGTACTTGGATGTGGGACACTGCATGGATGTCACTTGGTATAACAGAATAGCATTTTAACCTTGTGTTACAAGTGTGTTTTAGCTCTGAAAGAATGAGACTGTCCAGTTGTTATCTTCTGATCAAAGTTCTTAATCAGAGGATGATATTAGCGTTTGTTTTCAGAAAAAGACCAGTTTTAATCTTCTTTCACTGCTAATTCATTTTTATAATCTATATTGGTCTTGTTTAAAAGAGGTTAAATACTGGTGGTATTAGCACCATCTTTCATTTTGCAAAAGCTCTTTTCCTGATGCATTTTTGTCTTTGTTTTGGTTTGACTAGGGTATACATTAAAATAACTTTTTCTTCACATGTTGCCATTTGCTCTGTTAAACTTTCAAAAGTAAAAATTTCGATTAATAGCTGGTAGATCTGTTACAGACAATTTGCTGAGAAGTTTTTTTTTTTAATCTCTGTCTTACAGAGAAAAGTGTGGGTTATTTCTCTAATGTACCTGCTACTGATGTTCGTTGTGCACACATGGATCCTTCAATACAGGACTACTTGGAAAGACTATTTTGTCCTTTCCCTGACAACTTCTGTGGAAGTCCTATGTTTTACCATGTTGTATTTAAAATATTCCACAAATGTTAATAATACTCTAAGAGAATTTAATATTGCTGCTGGGCAGTACATTCCATTTAGAACTTGTGAATGTTTCCTTTTGCAATTAGACACTCACGTCCCTAAGAAAGGTGCAAGTTGGTGACTTGTCTGGAGTGATCACCGTAAGGATTTTTTTCTTAAATATCTTCTTTGAAGTGCCTTTGACAAATTTTTAGCATCAAAATCAAGTTGAGAATTGAACAAATAAAATAACTTACCTCATATACAGTGCATGTCTGTCTTCATTTATCCCTCCTTAATACATATTACACATGTTAGTATTATAGCAGCACAATTCAATGTCATAAAGATGCTCCTACTTTTTTTTTTTTCTTAAGCAGGTACAGGAAATCCAAAAAATTCTCACACTTGCTAACTTTTTTTTTGTTATGTGTATGTAAACTACCTAAATGCCAAAGATGTTATTTTTTGAACGTAAAATTAGTCATAGTTGCTAGTATAAGATTCACATAAACAGGCAGTTGTTCCTGCATGATCCTGATTTTCAGTGTTTCTACATTGTTACATAGACCTGAGTGAACTGGTTAAGGCTAATACCCCAGTGGTAAAGCAAAACTATTGAAAATTAACTGTATTTTGTAGGAAAGACTACCTTTTTTAAAGGCTTTTTTCTTTCAGTGAACCTCTTACTTCTGCAAGAAAACTGTTAAGGTTTAAATGCTGTGCTTTCTTAACCTAGCTTTTGCTTTTCAATAGTATGATTAAGTATAGAATGATGATTAAAAACTTAACAGCATACGTTGACAACACTGAATTCAATGCAGTTTGTTTTCTGTATTCAGTGTTGCTGGCCCTGTATTGACCTTTTCAACCTTGGTTAAATGAAAAATAGCTCTCGGCACAGGATAGTTTGGGCAGAAATTAGAAAAAATTCAGTGCAGTCAAACTGTAAATTGAAATAACATGATCAAATACCTCAACTCTTCAGGCTTATTTTCATGTGTCCATTTTTTTTTAATAAACAGATGTGTAGTTTTCCAATCCAGAATCTCAGCATAATGTTTTAGTTCTCAAAATCTGGTGTGACGGTGTGACATCTCTGACTAGATCTTTTTTCTTTATTTTTTCTTTATTAGTACAGTTAAAGTCCACTAGTGATTTTTCATACTACTTTGCAAAATATCAAGTTGAAAACACCCAGTTTTCTAAAGTACTGTCTGATGCTGAGGTAGACACTTTTCCTGTGGAAGTGTTACTTTTGTTCATGCAGAATAAGATTCAGCAGTAAAGTATATTCTACTTATTCAGATGGGAAGCTGCTTTTCTTTACGTATGGAGTACTAGGTGTTGGACATGGTAGGTACAATCATGGTACAACTGTAAGTATTTCACTACCTTAAGTACTACAATAGACCCTATTAGTACTATTACTTTGGATTAATTAACTATTTCATTACTCTTGACTGGAATGTAAACCTGTCTGTTAAATGCAGAAGGTGTGACTACAAGTTTAACTGTGCTCAAAAGCTAGAGTATTTTAGTTAAGAAACAGCAACAGATTGAACAGAAGATAAAAGCTTGTCTCCAAAGTTCCAGGTGTAGGTTATGCATTTATGTCCTGGTGTTGTAACTATCTATTGTCAGGATCAAATTAGATGCTACAAATTGTAGAGTGATATCACTATTGTAGAAAAAAACTGTTTCATAAGTGTGGGGTTCTTTTTCTTGCGTTTTTCTCCTGTTTTGTTTTTGATATGTAACAGAGTCTGAAGATTTGATTAGCAAAGGCTGTAAAGATATAAATGAAACATCATTAATGAAGGCAAGCTCTCATAGCCTGCTCACTTACAGAAAGCTTCACTGTGTCAGGGAAATTTCCTAGGGTTCTGTTCTGTGTATTACCGTGAGTTAGGAAGAAATTTAAGTGAACGTTTTACATCTGGGGACTACTAAATTTATTTTGATCTGCAGGGAAAATATGCCTGTATGGTTCCAATGCTAGCTGCAAAATGGCTAGCAATCTTTCTTCCTTTGGACACTTTTTTTTGCCTTCATGAGACTCTCCTATGGGTTCTAGGAATTTTGTAGTGAGGGAACTATTCTTTATATATATATATATATATATAAAATGTGTGTGTGTGTGTGTGTGTGTATATATATGGAATAAGTGAGAAAATCAGGCACTTGTAATGAATGTTGTTATTGTTCCATACGTGAAGAAATATTTTAACATAGACATGGGAAAACAGCTGAATCATGGGATCTTATTTTTAGGCATCAGTGTGGTATTTGACATTTATATATTAAAAAAGTGGTTATTTAATAAAGAAATACAGCCTGAGCTCTACATTTTTTTTCAGTTTTTATATTTATACGTATATACATAGATATACATACACACACCTGCAAGACTGCTTGAAATACCAAAAAAAAAAAATGTTGTAGAGAGTACGCTCAACAGTGAAAGAAATGTCAGCAAAATGTGGTATGGACATCGCTTCTAATTGCACTTTTATTAATGTTGTAATTCAGATTTGATGGGGTTTTGAGCCATTCATTTACATTCTCATAACTCTTTCCAACCTTCCTCAGCCCCTAGTTCCATTGTCCCTAACAATTTTTTTTTGTGGTGAAACTACAAGCCATGAAGTATGTTCCCTTCCTCCCAACCAAAAAATGAATGACTTCCTGTAGGCGTTGTTCTCTTTGGTTTAGGTTGAAGCCTCAGGTGCTGGAGTGGTACTTAACAAAACCTGATATTCCAATGTCCAAGTTTTACTTTGAACGTCTCCGGTGTGTAAGGCATAGTTCTTGGGGATGAGGAAGTGTCAATCCTTTTGAATATTTGAGGTGTTACCCTTTTTAGAGATGTGATTTGTCTTTTAAGCAGGTTTCCATCTTTTCTTCTTCTTCTTTGTCTTTCTTTCCTGTGAATAGTCTCCTGCTCTGCAATGTGTTTCTGAGAGAAGTATGTGGTATCAGATATCCTGTTGTCATTTTTCACGCCAGAAGTGGCTGCAGTTCACTTCGGGTCTGTATGTAAAACATCATGCTGCTATAGGTAAAGTCGCTGACTTAGAAACATTTTGGAATCGGTCTAAATGAGTCTCTACCAAAGCAAGCGTTGGAACCCTGTTTTATCATTTGATGCTTAAAATACTTCTCAGTTTAGTAGGATGTACTGCTGGACTCCAAACTGTGGCAGCCAGCTGGGCTAAAGATGTATGAAAAATGTTTTCTGTTTAATTTTCTGTAGAGAAGAGAGAATGCTTTTTGTATCAACATTCTCCCAGAAGGACTGTAAATTTTCCAACTTTTCAGTAAGTATTGCTAGAATCATTATCTAATTTTTGGCTTCTGCCCAAAGAGGTGAACAATTTCTTGCGAAGCTGAGTGGCAGTAGTGTTACAGATTAAGTAGACCTGAATAGGATAGAGATGTGACCTTCTCAGGAATGTTAAATAAAAGGTTGATGCGAACGACTTGACTGTTTCCTTTCATTTAAGCTCTAAAAGTTGGCTTGTGTATGTACATAAGTTTGCAGGATACAGTTCTTCAGTTTTACAATACCAAACTATGGCCCATATGAACCCACCTCTTTGGCATCTTGAAGTCAAAAAGTCTGGTTTGTTTCCTTGAATTTCTAACCTGGCTTCCAACAACTCCTGTGCTCTTTTGAGTTCTTCCCCCTCCTAGGATAAAACCTGCTCTACTCTGAATTTTCCATCTTCCCCAGCAGCTCTGGACTTTGTGTGTAGGTAGTCAAGGTCTCATCTCACATTAGTACTCTGCACCTTTTGAAGACTTGTACTGCTTTGGTTTTTTTTTTTTTTTTTTTGCTGTTTCGTGTGAATTAACAACTAGGAATCACCCAACCGTCATGCTGTTAAATGTCATCTTCCTGCTACCTGCCCCTGAAGATTGCAAGCATAACATGTAAGACAAATGTTAACTTAGGGCCAAATTCTGAGTAGTTGACAGAAATTGAAACAAATAGGTTTGTATGCGTAATCAATTTTTGGAATGAATTGTGTCTCCAAACTCCTAATTCCACTACATTCAGGAATACCATGGCACTTTCAGATATCTGTTCTGCGGCTATTTAACCAGGAAGAGGAGGTGGCAGTAAGCTTGAGTCTGTTTCCTTCCTAGATTTGTAGCCTGCAGGAATTAAGTATACATCATATGAAAATTGCATTTGAGGATTGGAAGTTTTCCCAACACAGAACAGTATCTTACCAGCACCAGTAGTTCAAGCATTCACCATTGAAAACAGCAGGTTTCACATATTCCACTGCAGATCCTGTTGAAATTATAGCTGAAATATGACTAGTGTTTCAAGGACAGGTAGGGTAATCATATCTAAACCTCATTTTTAAACATAATTCAGAAAAATGAACCTCTCCTGTTCAGAAGCTGGCACAGCTTGAATAAGAACAGCAAAGTCTTTGTTCACATTTGTCAATGTTGCCTCAGTTTTTATCAGAGAACAGGGCAGTGCCTGTTTACCCAGATTAGAACATCTGTTGTCAGGCTAATCAAGGGCATCCTGCTTTTAAAACGATCCCGTCAGCTAGCTTAGGTTTTACGAGCTTTAGTTTGTCAGCTTCCAAAACTGTACTTCATGCATTTTGTTCAGACTTGTTGAAGTTATGCTACTCAAAATGTGTGGTCTGCGTTGTTATTTTAGGTAAGTTTCATGATCTCTAAATGCAGAAGTCTTACCAAACTTAGATCTGAATATTCAGAAGTTCACACCAATCCCACAGTGGATGGTCTCATGCATCAAACTGTCTTTTTGCTTTAAAACTGTGATTACAAAAGTAGTATTAGGGTCTTACTAATACACTGTACACTTACTAATATTTTGAGCAGGAGAATGAGTTAGAGATTCGTGGATCCAGTTATATTTCAATTGTAGAAAAATCCTGTTGTTAAATGCAGGTATGCTAGGGCATGTTTTGACCCTCACTTTTTGTTCAAGGAGCTTTCAGCCATACTGACTAAAAAATAGGACCTTAAAAAGGTGTGGTAGCTTTCTGGTTTGATGTGGTCTTTGCCATACTGATCAGTCCTACAGCAAAGAGTTTATCAGTGTTGCTTAACTTTTTTCATAGGGAGCCCGAGTTGTGGATTTGAGGTATATTTTTAGCAGTGCTTTTTAAAGATCCATGTGTAGTGATGCCAAGGCTGTCACACTGAATATTCCAATCTCATGAGCCTCAAAGAAAAGGTAGAGAAAGCATAAGTTGCTTTTATGTATAGCATCTACATTGCTCCTGGTATCACCATAAAATTAGTAAAAGTTGCAAGCGTATAACTAGAACAGAAAATAAAAGTATGTTTGAAATAAGCATCGATGTATTACCTGAATTTATTTGTGTGCATATAGGAATTCTGATCTTAATATCACTGTAAGATGAGTAAACAGTTACAAACATAACAAGAGCAGAAAATGAAAGCATGTTTGTAAAAAGGATAAGTTTATTACCTAAATATACTTGTGTGCTGTATGTCTGGGTCCAGGATAGAGTGAGAAAGATATTGCAATACATAAAAGAACCAAAAATGTTGGCTGGTTCTATGGCTTTCACAGTTAAACAAAGATCACTTGCATTCATCTGGATTAGCTAGTATTTTTACTTTTAAATGTATAATTGTGTGCTGTAGAGGTAGTATCTGTATTAAGAAGGGCACAAGGATAGAAAATATTAGTATGTCATATGTATGTCCCATGCTAATGCATTCATCAGTAGCATTAGCAGAGAGATTCCAACATGACTGAAGAGAGGATAAGAAAAACTCTGATTTTACATTCGTGTATTATGCTGCTGCCTGGATCTCAACTCCAACATCTGTATCAGTTTGAGCATCTCAGCAAGGGAATGATCTCACGATGGATCATCTGTGTATAAGCTGTGATGTTTTGTATTTCCTGCTATCTGGCAGTGCATTCTATATTTAATAACACCTCAAAACTGTTCATCTGAATGAAAAAACACTCTTAACTGCCCTGAAAAACTTTGGGTTGCTTGAAATGTTTCAGGATGAGCCTCACTTATATAGGATATTTGGCTGTTTGCAGGAGTTTAAAGGCCTGAATAACCCAATCTGATGTCATAACTGACTGTTTTGAGCAAGGATCCTGGATGGACTAGATGACCTCCTGAGGTCCCTTTCTGCCTGAATTATCCTACAATTGTATAATGTTTTATCAGCTTTGCAGGGAGATGTATTGACACCAGCTTGCTTTCTTTTCAACTCCTCGAGGTACAGTTGGTCTCTGCTGTTTCTATGCAGTCAGCTCCCTTCCAGAGCCAGAGAGCCCCTGCCTGACCCCCAGCAGGCCTGTCATGCCCCTCTGATCCTTCATCATGCTTCTCCCATCATGTTTTTCATTTTCCCCCTTTCAGAAAGAAAGGAGGTGTCATTGAAGGACTTCTGCATATCATTCTGAATAATACTACACAAAATACGTATTTCTTTCATGTCCCTTTTCACAGAAGGGTGGTTAGATGCCTATATTGTTTTGTTTGGAGTTAATGTATACTATTTCCATCACATTCTACCTATAAAACCATTTTCTTCGTTGTATCAGAGCTTGCTTCATTTTGAGAGATGGTAGCTAAACTTCTCAGTAATGGATGCTATAACTTAGTAGAGGCTTAATCACTTCTCTTACTATTGCTGTCTTCTGCATAAATAAAATTATAAAGTGTTTTTTCCTGCATTGTACTTAACCACAGGCAAAATATGTTTGTACTGGGACAACTATACTAAGAAAGCACATGTGATTAAAAAAACTTTCCTCTGAAAAGATTTGGCAGCTCCAGGAGGAAGCTTTTTACTTTAAGGCCTGCATAATGGAATGATTTCAAATACGCAAAACACATTATATAACGAATTCCTGGACATTGAGTACTGTCTTGTACATCAAGTTCTTGGAGTGCTATAATTTGGGCAGAGGCCTGTGATCTGAAAAGATGAGAAAGGGAAGGGAGCTGTTTTACTGTGTCGTATAACTGACCAACTCTAGCTTCTGAGTTTGCCCTCCTCCTTCCAGTGTTGTGTCTTTGTTAATCCACAAGTGGCGTTTTGGATTTAAAGGTCTCACTTTCTTTGTGTGTTCTGTTACAGTCGGGGTGCCTATTGCTTGCAGAGCTCGGCTGATCACGTTTCCCTAGTACGCAGAGCTAGGTGGTTAGCTCAGGTATTTGCACAGTTCCTTTGTGTGTGTTACAAAACCACCTAATCTCTGATAACCAGCAGGTATGTAACCACTATTAAAAAAGCCATAAAAAAATTATTAAAGGCAAGGTGAGAACATGGTTGAAACCCATTTTTACCAGACAGAAGTAATATAGTGTCTTCATACAAGGCCTGTGCTGCCTGCAGCATCTGTAACGCAGCTAATTTAAGCCCAGTGCTCACAATTATTTTTTCTAATTCTTAAAAAAGCAAATACATTAAGAATGTGAAACATAAATGCAACAAGTTAGGAAATGCTTTCCCTTGATGATCATTACACTCATACAGCATTTAGCTGCTGTTTTACAAATGCATATGTTTTCTGTTAGAGGGAGGAAAAAGGAAGATGTCTGGAGAGACAGAAAGGTAGCTCAACTTATATCCCAGGTTGGAAGGGGTGGGGGGTCACACTGGCACACTGAGATATAACCCAAAAGTGCAGATCAAAGTCTTTACTTCTGTCTGGGACCTCCTGCGCTCTTTCTGCACGCTTGCAAAAGAGCTCTGGAGCGCTTACCCTCAGATCACAGGTAAGTAACCAGAGTAGAGTAAAGGTTGCTCCTGTGTAATAAATAGCTTCATTTCCAGCATCACACCTTCTCCACGAAGTTTGGTGCTGGGTGCTTCTTGGGAGCAGAGACTCTCCTTCCCTCCTTGCTGCTGTCACCCTAAGCCCTGATGTGCTTGTGCTTCGAGCAAGCACTCCTGTGCTTGACCCTCATTGCGAGATGTAAATTTATCTAGATTCAGCAACGCTGTAACAGCTATAGATGAAGTGGGGCACTACAAGAGGAAACAAATACCAGCAGTTTAACAATTATTTCTCTTTCACTGTGGGTTTATGCGGTCTGTTCCTTTTTGGGTTTTATACTACAGAAAAACTTGAAGATCTTTTTTATAGTTCTGTGTCCCTGCCTCAGATTCAACAAATACCTGTAAGATACGTCACTGCAATGCTCAACAGGATATTTGCTCAACATCCTGCTTATGCAACGTCTGGGTTAAACATCAGACACAAGACAGTAACTTCATCAGAGAGACTGAGAAGGACGAGTTCGTCACAGTGGTCAACAGAGAATGTAATTTTGTGAGATGAATTAAGAGGTGATTTAAAAGTCCTCAGCCAGCTATTGTTACCAAGCAGTAGTTTTTGAAGTTAACTTTGATGATATGATTTGTAAAAACCTGTTGATATCTTGCTCTATTTATTTTATTAAGGCATTTTGTTGTTTTCCTCCTGGTGGCACTGTGGGATAAAGCTAAGGTTGTTGGGGGCCTGTACTGCATCTGCATCATTTAAGATGCTGAGATTTCTTTTCACTGACATGAGAAGTTTTGCAACGTTTGACTTTGGAACCAGTACAACGTCTTACTCTACGTTGCCCTAAATTACTAATGTGAACTTTAGCTTAATAAAAGGGAACTTTGTTGAGGAGTTTCCTTCTCTTAAAAAGGAAAGTTTCAACCAGCATGTAAACAGTAAATAAACCCAACACGCTACTGAGTAAAAAGGTCAAAAAAGCTTTATATCAGACTACTAAATTCTCGAAGAGCCTGCTTAAATAGTTCTAACTTGTACACTTTAACCTATATGTGTTGGAATAGTCAGCAAGTATTATGACTTTTCGTTGATTATATTATATGGTAAATGTGTAAAATATATATATATTTCTATTTTCAAGAGCAAAATTCTTTTCAGTCTTAATTACAGAGTGCAATTCTGCCACCAGCACTGTCCTCGTCAGTTTTGGGGGGGAATCTGTGCCTCAACTTATGATCTACATGATTTTACAGCACACTGTCTAATGGAGTCTCAGTTATAGTTCTCTGAGGGTCATTGCATGAAAATACTAATTTTGAAAACTAGATTTTATATGCAAATCTTATTATACTTGAGTTAACTGGAAAATACAGCTGTTGTGGTCAGCAAATGTATTTCACATATTAATTTATGGTATAGTTAAAACCAAGGGCAACTATCCTTTGAGGAAACGGGACACACTAAGGAGTTGCCCTGGATGAAATAAGTAACTGAAATTGCCAGTTATGGCAGGATGGTAGTTCAAAAGAATTACTACCTATTTGCTCTCCACCGGAAATTGCTACTAAGTAGCACCAGTCTCCCCGACTCACCTTGCTCTCCAGTGCTGTCGCTGTGTAGTCGGTGCTGGGCCAGCATGCAGCAAAATCCCTTGAACGCTGCTCAGGATGACGTGTGTCCCCACGCGGGCCCTCCTCCCTCTGCACACCCTTCTTCTCTGCGGGATGGGTTTGGACACATCCTGGGCCTGGGTTCTGAGCGGTGCTGGGTCTTTGGAATTACTGCTCTTTGTTATTTACTACTCTGGCAGGTTTAAGCCTCCTGTAGGCCTTAACCTGCTGGCCCAGTCAGGGCTTCTCCTGAACCAGAGGAGCACCAACACAAAGCACTTCCAATAAGTGGTTCCCTGGCAGTACCTGTTCTGAAATACATAGGATATGCCCTGAACTTACTCAGTAGCTAGTGCAGAAGGTCTCCTCCATAAGGCAACAATTTTAGATGCATATATTTTTTATCTTAGACAATACAGATTGGGAGCCCTAAAATACAAACTTATCCCAGACTAATAAGTCACTGACTCCTTATTTCCAGTCTTCTTAAATATATTAACCTTTTTTCTTTTAAAAAATATCCTTGTCACTGTTGAAAGTCATGGGGAGCTGAAGCCCCTGAATGGAAATATTCTCTAACTATAGACTCTGCATGAACAGGGATGTCTCCACTGCGCATCTCAGATTTACAGAGGGTTGTGATGGAATCTCTCTGTTGGGGTCCAGGGTGCACCAGCAGGCTCTGCAACCTCTTCCCCCCACACCGAGGGTTTGGCTGCCTGTGCCCAAGGCCAGCGTGATGTCGTGCAGCCCTGAGCACTTGGACCACAGCCTGGGGAAAGAGCTGTGGGAGAAACAGCTGGGAGAAGGTTCATCTCGGGACCTTGGTCCTTGCCTGAGCGATGCTGCAGGGATGTCTGCGCCTGCCCCAGTACCTCAATGACTCCCGGCCGGCTGGCCTGACTTCCCAGCCTGGCCTCAGACCTGCCTCATCGTTACAGATTTGTCTGGTGATCACCAGACCCTGGCAGACCCTGGTTACCATCGCCTGACCTGCTCTGCTCTTATTCGGGCATGGTAGGACTGTGCCCCTTGTTGGTGAGGTCTCCACCCATGCCTGCCTGTCTTGTCATTGCCCTCAGCTCCAGGCTCACCTCCCTTGCAGAGCAAGGCCTTGCTTCTCCCTGATGCTCATTTACTTTGGCCTTCAGTACTTCCTGCAGAGGCCTCCAAGGGTACTAATTGGCTTAACGAGGTTACTATTAAACTATAGTAGCAGTGGTGTGATTTCCATAGGAATTGGGCTAGAATCTACCAACTTGCTCTATAAAGATTGTCAAGCAGCTCTTCTGGGAGTCTGTGGCTCTTTGGTGCCTGCTTACCTGGACTTCAACCAGCAAAATGGAGGAGAAAAGGTTGTGTTGTTATTGATAGGATTACAGTCAGTTCCCTGAACCTTTTAATTTTAGAACTGTGTCATCTGAAGTCAAAAATCAGCACCCCGTCCTACAGCCAAATCTGCTTGCTGCAGCTGAGATAGGCAGGGATTACAGCAATGAAGGGCTACCAGAAACCTCATCCCAGTTTAGGGCAGCAGTGTAACAACTGTTCGTAGCCCTGCCTACAAGCGTGTCAAGGAGGGCTGATGCTGACCTGGTTTACAAAACTACAGCCCCTGGAGCTCCAGCACGTGGCACTGGGGCTCCCCTAAAACCTGTGTGCAAATGTTCTTCATTTCATCTACAAGCCTGATCCCAAGAGCGATAAGGTTAGTGGGCTTTTCTTTCACTTCACTGAGGTTTGGATGAGAGATTGGCTGTGTTTGCAGCAATTTTAAAGCTAACCTGAAAGTCTCTGGGGGAGGGAGGAGGTTACTTCTTCAGCCTTGTGGGTGCCAGATTTATTCTTGTCAAAACTCTTAAGTTATTTTTATAATAAGAAATGGTTATGTTTGTGTCCCTGGGTCCAATATGCCAGATGTTGGAGATAGCCTTTTTGCTATGCTAATAAAACGCAAAAATCTCCTTTCTCCCTCCCTGTCCACACATAACAAGGCTACAGCTGAAAACAGAGGAATAGAGCCAAGAGCACCTGAGGACAATCGCAGTATTCTTCCTTCCATTCTAGAAATTATTCTACAAAAGGTCTTATGTGTGATTAGAAAAACAAAACAGAAAATCTTTATGGATCGCATTTGAGGGCCTTATCCAGTTGGCTGAATTTCTGCATATTCCTGGTTGGAAAAAATGAGCCAAGCTTAAGTAGAATTTGGCCAGAAATCTGGGTTTCGTATATCCTTGAAGGTTAGAGCTGATTCTGTTCCTACTAAAACAAGTGATAGTGTTCCTGGAAGCAAAGTCTCCTACATTTAAGGCTGTCTCAGATAATAATCTAATAAGTACTATTAATCAAGTATAATTTATATTTCTCCAGAGCTCTTTCTGGTTAATCCCAGATTCACCTCTTTTGGGGCAACTTTTTTTTTTCATGAGGTTCAAACAGAGGAATAAAAGTTATAACTTATAAATCATAGCAATGCATTCTAATTGTATGTGTAGTTTTGAAATGATTATCCCACACTCCAGAATACGGAATGGTTCTTAACAAATAAAAAAATTAAAAATCTTCCATTTAATACTAACTTATGAATACCACAATCTCATCTTCTTAGGCTTTGTATTAAAAAATAAATCAAAGCTGCATGCTTTTGCACATGAAATGCTCATCTCTTTTCTTGATGCTTCTTTCTCCTTTGTCTGGTTTGCACATAAAAAGCAGATCTGAACATTAATTGAACCAGATAATCTGGTGTTTTTTCAGTATCCTCTATGCTTTTTCAAGAATTTTGAGTGTCGTAGGTGGTTCATTGTTTACTGATGGAAACATTTAGCAAATATTTGCCTCTGCTGACGGATCCTTGTGTAAACTACAAGGAACCAAGGCTTCCAGCGCTTTGCTAATTACTCTGCTTATAATTTGCCATCAAAATGCCTCAAGCAAAGACAAATATGAATCTGATCATTTTACATCTTGTCTTTATTTTTGGCCTCTTCTTCTGGAAATGGCTACACACCATGTCTGAAAAAGCACCCCATGACGGCAAACAGCAAAGATCCCTGGATGTTTCTAGAGCTTGCTGAAATACCACCACTTGACTCTCTAGAAAGGGACGGCTTGACCAGAGTGTCCTCACATGTCTCCCTCTGTCCAAGCTGGTGAAAGGAGCAGAAACCAGGAAAGCCTGCAGCCACCAAGCAAGGCTGGGGTTTATTTGTGAAGCAGGGTTTGTAAAACTGCTTCACAATCACCAAGCAGACAGGGAAGCCCTGTTGTGTTGAGCAGGACTCTGTTCATCCACAATGGGAAAGCAATTTCACCCGCTGCTAGAGCTAATGGAAAAAACAGCCAAGCCCAGAGTCCATGGGCCTGGCCGCTTTTTCCAGGAGGAGTTTCTGGAGAGGGAGTCAGCTCCTCATGATTTTTATTTATTTATTTTTTTTTTTTTGCTAACTGGTGCTTTTGTGAAAAGAGCCAAGTTCATATTTTCTATTTGTTCTTTATTTTATTTTTTTAATTCAAGCACTTACCACAGTAAAGTGTGCTAAACCTAGTGCTTTACAGATCACTGTGGAAAAGGTTAGAGTGGGGGAGCATAAGTGAAATATTATAGTTCTGCTGTAACTGTGATGTTTCTGCTGGGATGGTTATATTTCATATGCAAGCTGAAAAGTCAATATAGTCAGCATATGTTCTGTAAATAGAGCTCTGTGTACATTAGTAACATTTCTGTGTGAAGCTGTACTTTAATTTCAAAATGGACTTTGACTTTTATGTAACTAAAAAATACTAGGAAAATTGTAATGACCTGACTGCAGCTTTCAATTAACTTTTCAACTAAATAGCATAAAATGAATGCAAGGGCAGCACTGTCTAGCTATCAAGTGCAATATCTGAGATTTCTGCTTACATTTGGCTGTGTGTTTTCACAGCGGTGAGCTACTGAGTTTTTAAACTTTGATTCAGCTGTAGCAGCAGCTGAGGAAGCTCTACAATTAGGAAAGTAAAAAGCAGGAGTGAGGAGACTGAAATGATTATAAAAAAGGTTTGATAAAAAGTTGCAGGAAGACTAAGAGTAAATAATGGGGATGTCAAAGGTTTCAGTGCCAGCTCTGCAGGGTCTCATGTGTAAGGAGCTCTTACACAAGGCACTGTACTTGCAGCCAGAGCTGCAGGTGCCCACACACCTACCTGTGATTTTGGTCCTTTTACTGGGGGGGGGGGGGGGGGAGGGAAGTATTTGCTTTGTTTCTAAAAAAACATATATATATCTTTTAATACAAGTTATCCAGGAGGACTTGCTTTGAATTGCATGCTGTGAGCTGGATGCCTTCACAAGTTTTGAGGAGGGTGTGCTGTTTGCACAGATGACACCAACAGAGCTAAGAAAGAAGGAAGAGGAAAGGTGCTGGAATACTGTGGTAAAGCTGATTTGTCCGTTAAACTTTACTTTAGAAAAAGGGATGCTGGTCACAGCCATGCTATAAGTGAAGTCGTGTTTTTTTCTAAGGAACTTCTTTGAGAGTCATTTCCAACTGAGCATTATAGTAATCAGTTGTTATGAGGATGTTTGCAGCCCAGGAACTGTTGCATATTTTTCCACCTGTTTAGAGTAGCATAGAGAAAATTTGAAGATGTAGAAGAAACTAAGGAGTGCAGGCAGCAGGACAGTCAATGAAAAGACAGCATCGTTAATCACTTTATTGGCCCTAGAGGCAGACAGTGACTGAACTGGGTTGAGGCAAGAGAGAAATTAATTTTGTTAGATGTTCCCAAGAGAATCAATGGCGTTTCTCAAAGTGAAAAACTGGCATTGTACTGTGGGTAGATGCAGGTATTTTTTTCCTGTGAATAAACTTTCTTTCCTGAGTGTAAATCTAGAGCTGTTAGAAGCAAGGATGTCTCAAATAGAATTTGCCTTGTAATGATCAGTTTTATTGGAAGGAAAAACTGTTATTCTCAACCATTTCTAACTTTTACCATTTGTAGTATTTGGTCTGGTCCTGCAGAATATTTAAAGATTTCATTATTGAACTATTCTCACTACTAAAATTCACCTGTAATGTAGATAAAGCGCTTGTTTGTTTGCCAGTGCAAAAGGTGATGCTTTTAATTAGTGATGATGTTTTAGGATTTTATACCCACCGCTGTATTCTTCTAAGTTGTATTTGGCACAAGGTGCCCCCTCCCAGTTTATTAGCTTCTGGTACTCTCAAGGACCCACAGCTTGGTGAAGTCGTAGGAGACAAGGCTGCAGCTGTGCTGATGCAGATTCTGAGCAGATTTGTCCTTTTGGAATGGACTGATGTGACTTTTCATGTTTTACTATATAACAGAGCATGTATTCAGAGATTGTAGTCTTCATTGAAAAACCTGAACAGGAAAGGATGCTTATTTCAGGATAATCTGACTTAAACAGCAGGTAAATTAAAAAACAAACAAACAAAAAAACTTTATAGGCTTCATTTCTTTGGTTTTTTTTTTTTTTTTTTTTTTTTTTTTTTTTTTTTTTTACTATAATACATTCTAGTCAACTCTGCACTAAAATGGAGAAGAAAGTGATGTCCTTATGGATCACACTGGTCTAATTGCTCTAAGAAAATTCCTTCTATCCATGTTAACAGAGAGTAACTCTGATTTTAACATTGTTATTTAATAAATGGTGCCACTATTCGTACTTATCAAAGCTGGACAAACTTACCAAAAATTTGCATTAAATCTAATGATATTTAGATGACACTTGTGCACCCTTCCAACTTGCATCTTCACATTTATCCCAAGTTCACTATCCCAAGTTTTTCTTAGACAAGACGCTGTTTAGCAGTTGGGTTTGCATTTTGTCTGGAGATACGCAGCTGAATACAACAGCTATTCCCACTCCGAAGAAGCTGACCTCTGTCTTGTTCTTTCTCCATTAAAAATTCATAGAAATACAGGCTATGGTGCTGGAGGGATCTTGGGATTCCAGGCAGAAACATTGCTACTGCAGGTTTTCAGGAGCAGTTATACCTAAAATATTCCTGGCAGGTGTGAAATGAAGGGTGGTGGGGGACTGTGGAAACTACCACCATCACAGAATTTATGGCTATCCATAGGTAATCTACAGTAGAGCTTAACTCTGCACATTCTTTTTCTCTTTTAATTACACCTATCCGACTTGAATAACTTGCTTGCTATCCTGTATCAGTGCAAAGAGTTATTCCCACTGAAGTGTAGGATGTTATACTTACCTTTGCTGAATGCAGGCTGCTTGGAAGGGGGTGTCCTGGGGCCAGGGAGATTTGGTGGATTTCTTTTTTTTTTTTTTTTTCTTCAGGTAATTTGATTTCATGCGAGGGTCATATTTTATGCTGATCTTCTCCTTAAAAATGTTTGTTCTGCCTCTTATTTTAGTATTTCCTACATTGCCTCTCTCATCTAACTGAAATGAATTCTGAATATTGGATTTTAGACATATCCCAGAAAAAAGTCACTCAATGCATCTTTTGAGTCTGACAATATGTTAATATTATATTTTAGCATGATTTAAGTTTTGAGTCTAATTTTTCCAGCCAATCTGAAAATATTGTTGTGGTCTATATGCCTTGTTCTGTTTTTTCAAGGCTTGTGTTATTCTTCTCTTGCTGAAGTTATTCGTTCTGGACATCTGTTCACTATTAAAGGTCTCCAATGCATAGAAATTCTTGGTATGATGGCATTAGGTTTATTATTGAGAAGTAGTTTGATTCTTTCTGTGACCTTTTCATGCCATTAGTAGACAGCTTCTTTCCTGGTAACCTTTTAGCTGACTTGCTGATTATGGCCAGTTTTATATCTGGCTGATCTTACTTACCATGAGAGTCCATCTATATCATTGTATCATGCTTTGAAGCCATTTGTTCTTCAGATCCAAAAAACCACAACGGACTGAGGGCCTTATTAAAGCTTTTGTCAAATTTCAGTTTGGATTTTTTTTTTTTTTTTGGAAATAAAAACAATAGCTGATTTCAACAGCTTGACTTTTGCTCTATACCACAGAGCCCCTTCACTGTCAGCATATCACAGATACATAGCACAAGATACTGTCTTTGTGTTTCATTGTTCCACATCAACCAGATATTAATTGCACCCCCAGTTCTTCTGAAGGGGTCACCATATTAATTCTGAGCATAAAAAGAGCTGGATGGTGGTTTGGGCTGCTGCTGTTTTTTTCTAATTTGAAACTCACTAGAAAGGCCAGGTTTTTAGAAGAGGATGAGCCCTCCATTCCTTTAAAAACTGTACTTCAAGCACTTCTTGCCATAGAATTAGGTTTGCACAGTATATGCTGTTTTTTGGTTACATAGGGAATAAAAACTGTGCAAGCAGTTGTTTTGAACTCCTTTAAATATATCAAAAATTGTCTAGTGTGTATATAGAGACTAGTTTGTTCTTTACAAGAAAATAACAATGCAGGACTCTTGAGTGTTGCTTTCCATTTTAATCAGATGCTCATCATTTTCAGCTTTAACAATGTGATCATATGGAGTTATGGCTAAAAGTAAAAAGGATATAAGTAAACATTTATATACATCTTTCAGTGCTTTTCCCTTTTTTTAATTTAATAGCATTTAATAGCATATATTAGAGTCAAATAACATTTTTTTCATTTAGTACAGAGGCCCTGAGAAATCAAAATGTACTGACTAGCCTAAAGGACTTGAAGAATCCTGTAGATTTTAATGTAATTCTGAATAGAAGTCCTACCCTCATAACTGAAAAGGTTATGTTGGTGTTAATCCAAATGTGCTTTCATGGGGGAAAAAAAACCCTCTAATTACTTATAGCTGTGGCATTTACATTCCAAAGAGGCACTCTAATTAATGAAAATCTTAATATATGTCTCAAAATGCTGTAATAAGAGTACTAATTTCAGAAACCACTTACTCTTGTTTAAAACTGGAGCACATTTTATTCTTCCAAGAGAATATGAGACCTCTGTCATTAAATGCTGAGTGTCAACATTTTTGACATTTTAATCCTAAAAATACAGTCTGAGCATTGCCACACATAGTACCAACTCATTATAAACATGGAGGGAAAAGGTATGTTCCCGTGTGTGTGATAAAGTTATTGCTATGTTGTTTAGATAACATGCTATACAGGAATCTAGTTAATGTGAATACCATAGTGGGGAAAGCAGTGTGTGATGTGACAGTAGTATATCCATGTTAGCACGTCATTTTGGATTCTTCTCAATCATTCCTTCCTCAATACCTGCAAACTTCCAGCTTTAAAAACTCCAAATAGCAGTCATTTCTAGAAGAAATAATGAATTGATTAATTTTCTCAAAACGTTAAGAAAAATACATGCTGCAATTCAATGGATTTTTTTTTTTTTTTTTTTTTTTTTGTAGATCAAATTATATTTTAATACATTTATTGAGGAGGAGCTATATGGCTTTTGGAAAGGATGTTACACATTACTGATAAGCCAGCTCTTTGAAGTCCATGCCCCATTCACTAAGCATGTAGACCTAAGATGGTTAATACAGACTGCCTGAGTTTCCAAAACATAAGGTCCTTCACTAAAGGATCTTAAAGAAAGTTACACTGGATTCAGAGGGACAGTATTGTAATTTATAAATAACTGGTGAAAGAATAAAACAGAGGAAAGGAAGTAAAAGTGGAGAGAAGTCACTGGAGGATTTGCGCTATGGTCTGTGCTGCTCCATTTAATCATAATGATCTAGATGGGGGCAGTAAAAAAATGAGTGACAAAGTTTGTGATGATATTTTGCCACTCTGAAGTAGTAAAGAAAAGGGGTAACTGCAAGAAATTGCAGAAGGACCTTGTAATGCTGCAGAATAGGCAGTGAGTGGCACAGGAAAACTGAGTGTTGATAAATATGAAACACATGAGAAACATATGGGAAAATGATCCTAATTTCACATATAAAATGATGGGTTCTCAGTTTAGCCCATAAATGAGGTCTTGGAATTATGATCTTCAAAAATATTACCTCCATCCTCATTAATGGTCAAAAAATCAAATACAATGTTAGAAACTAGGGAAAGGAGTAGAAAACAAAGCAGAAAATCTCATTATGTCACTGTATAAATCCATCACCCATGAGTACCAGTGCACTTCCAGTCCCACCATCTCAAAAAGGTTCAGAGAAAGGCATCAAGGCTGGCCAAAGGGATAGAACATGGTATGTATGTCTAGTATGGGATACGCTGAAATAGACTAAATCTTTTCAGTCTGGAAAAGAAGTGATTGAAGGACGATCTGATGGAGATAACTTACCGGTTCATACCTCAACACAGGCTTCTCGACACTTTTTTTCTGTTTCAAATCTATTGTTGGTGCCGTTACAACCTCCGTACCAGAACTGGGCACAAGAATTTCCATTCTTGTCATAATACCATTTCACCACATAGTCTCGGCAATCACCTGGTTTCATAGGTTCCAAACACTTTGGATCTGAAAGTACATCAATAAAAGTTAGCTTGGAATTTAGGGATAAGATACATTTTCCTACAAGCGCCTTCTTCAATAAGAAGAGCCCCTATTTATTTTCTTGCAGGGCCTGGGAGGATACATGCAACTTTCACTTTGTTGCCAAATCTCTATTTATATTAATGAGTTATGTGAACAGGTCTAACCAAATATAGGATCAGTTTCAAATGAGACTGCCTAAATCATGATACTAGAAACATACTGTTATTTAAATACCTAAACCCACAACTGGTACACAAGCGGTGTCATCTAGGTTTGAAACTCTGGCTCTCACCACATGTGGTATCTGCAGCCAGAGCAACAAGATGAACAAAAGATGAGAAGAAAATCTAGTAACTACATTTGGGGGGGGGGTTTGGTTGGTTGGTTTTGGTACAGATCCCTGCTTTAGAAGCCAGTTATTTCAATACTTGGTTTCTCTTCATTAGTTAGACTTCCTTCATCAGAGTTGTGATGGGAGTTTCTGTCCTCACCAAGTTTAAGAGTTTGCCTGATGGATTGAATAGGTCTGTTTTGCTTATGGGAAAGGGCAGGTTCTTTGAGAAACATTGCCCTGCTCCTTGCCTTTACTTCTGCTCTGTCCCAGCAAAAGGAGCTTCAGCTTCGCTTCTTTGACTCGACCATCTCTCCCTTGCCCATACACCAGTTCTGAGCACTGCAACCTGCTCATCTAGTCCAGATGTCTGCTCTCTGAGAGAGGCATCTGTGACTTCCTATCTCTGTCTGAGGGAAAATACTGTCCCTCCAGTCCTCTTCAGAAAGCCAGAGGAAGAGGATTCTTTGAAGGAGAAAAAAAGTACTGCAAAGCCAATGATGAAAGCAGGAGCCAGGTTTTTTTTTTTTTGGGGGGGGGGGGCGGAGGAGGAAGGAGAAAGATGACTTTAAAAGTGAAAGTTCTGCCACAAAGAGAGGCTTGGAGCACCTCCCACCCCACGTGTGCTGCTCAAGGCCTGTTCTTTGTGAGGTGCCAGGAATAAAGCTGTCCTTTCTGTCAGCTGCCAAGCGAGAAAGAATTCTGAAGAGTACAGGAAGTGGAGAGATGGAAGACAGTAAATGTGAAGAATGTACAAGGTACTATATAGGTCCTGACACTCTGCATCTCAATTAGGTAGCTTCAGGAAGTCATTTTATGAAGTGTTATTTAGTATTGCTGCAAAGAACTATATAATATTTTTATAGACCTTGTAATAGGTAATTTCAGCTATTTGCATAGCTTTTTATAATTTTCCTCAACTAATTGATCATGTACATCACTTTTTTAGTGTCTCCCCTCCCCACCTTATCAGCCACAGATGTCATACCCACAGTTCTTAATTAATCTACTGATAAAGAAAATATTTTACCCTACAGTTTGGAACCAATAGCCTTTACCTGAGGTGAAGAGCAGATTTATGGAGGTGATGAGGACCTATAGCTCCCATGAAAACCCTAACCCTGCCAATTTTATAATCTTGGGCTTTTATGCTATTTCTAGAATACAATGATGTATTTAGGATCTAAAATCTGAAAGCATAAACAGGAGAGAGAAAACTTATTGAGTGGATTATTAACTACCTTGGCAATGCCTCTCTTTTCTGACAAACCATATCTGCTGCATCTCCAAACCCCAGTTCTGTCATGACAGACCCAATAGCAGATGTATAACCAGATGCTAAATTATTTCTTTTCTGTGCTAAAAGACTCAAACACAGGACTGCAAGCATAAAAGATTCTCTCATTAATCTCTTTGACCTCTTTTTTTCTCTGCTTGAACTATTTTAAATATCCTTCTGTTCAAAGCACTGTGAAAAGCAATCAGCATTCAGGAAGGAAGATGAAGTCTTTGCAAAGGAAAAGAGTGGGGGCAAATCTGTGTTTCACCATCCCCGGAATAGGAGCATTACTACCCACCCACATACCCCAATATTCTGAGGGCAGTATTTATTCCTCACCTTTTTGAGTTGTTACTACCTGTGGTTGCAACACTGTTAGCTGGTGATCTTCAGCTGTAGTTACATTGAATAAAGGATTGACTAGCGGACTCTGAGGTCTGATTTCAGCAATGTCATAAAGTGGGGGAATTCTTGACTCTCTGTGAGCAGAGATGGTCACAGTATGATCCTGAGCAGATGGCAACGGCTCGGTATATCTGGTCCTTGGTGGACTAAGCTAAAGAAAGGAGTCAAAATTGTATAACTTAAGATGTATTTGGGCTCAGATCTTAAGAAAAAATTTGAGAGATCTGATGTAGGAAACTAATGATATTTTTCTTGGGTATTATTTAGCAATATTGGCAGGTGGATTCAGACCTCCTTCTAGCGAAGTACCAGGCTGCAGCCCTCCCTCTCCGCTCTGCCTGGCCCTTTGTCCTCTGTTTCCCAGTTCAGCTAAGCGAAGGAGCCTTAGTGGTGAGAGCATGGTGCAGAAGCAGCCCCTGCTTTCTGTTCTTGCTTCAGTTACTCAGTAGGTGACCATGATTTTACAACTGCATTTTGTGACACTGAGAGCCAACTGAGAAGGCAAAATAATGCCTTCCATTTAGTCACTAAGCCAAATGAAATCCATTTAAGCAAAATTTCAGGCACCGCTTAGTCTGTAACATAAGTAAAACAAAAAATGCAAGGAACTTTGGAGTAAGTGAGTGCTTACTAATATCTATTACACCCACTAGGAATGATCAGGCATGTTAAGTCTGTCAAGAAATGGAAAATGGCAGGCAGGAAGAACAGTATACTTGTTATGTTATTCATAGAAAAAACAGACATGCGTTAGGTTCCTCCAAAGATTGTTTTAGATGTGGAATCCCTTGAGTATGTCTCAAGAGCAAACATTTCCAAAACTTATGCAATAGGAACCATATCCTAATATTAAGATTTTTCTCATAGATGTATCCTTATCTGTATAAGGCCACATGACAAATCACCTCCTTTCCTTTTTATAGCTGTCCAACATCCAGTTGCTAATTATTAGGATTTTAAAGATTACCTTGATTGGAATGTTAAGAAGCCAATACCCCTCTTTGAATTGAGATTATTATATAAAAATTTGTCTCTCTAATGTTTTAGTATATTCAAGAAGATTTGCAAGAATTTAGTATAAATATAGTACAAACAGATGCATTAATCCCACACACTTATCATCTATTGAAAGCAGGAAGGAATTTAGTACTGTATTCCACATCCTCCCATTTACAGGCCATTATGAGCACACTGAGTCAGTTTAAGAAAACTCCTACTCATTGGGACTCTGAAACTCTTAAGCCTAGCTGAAACGTATATATGCGGACAGTTCATTCAATCCTTTGCACATTGCATTTCTTCTCTGGTCTACTACATGTCTGTGTTTATTTCAAATAGTAATTCAATAGTTCTGAAGATTTAACTATTACCATAGCCAGCTAAAGCCACGTGTACGAGCATCTAATCACTTAGAAGTCAAAACAACTCATAAAAAACTACCACATTTGTGATACTTGTCATAAGACTTATAAATAGCAGGATCTATAAATCCAGGCTTATATTTATTTTTCTTAATGTCACAGTATGTCAAAATTTTCATTCGGTGTTACACAGATACATCTGGAGGCATTATAAGCCCCAAATCGGATTCAGTCACAGTTACTGAGGGATCTGTCATTTGTAGAAATAAAACAGGGAATTTTGAAAGTGCAGTTGAACTATGTAATTACTAATGGTATTAAGTGAGCAATAATCCAAAGGATTAGCATTGGCTAATCCACTGACTGCTTCACACACAGTCAGTAGCATTTAATTAGCTCCAACACATGTTCAATCTGTTTAATGTTTAAATGCCAGTATGCATCATGGGGTTCATTATATCCATTCCATGCTGCTACAGAGGACTTTACATCAAATATTTCAATAGTTTATTGAACGGGTTATGGGGACAAGCAACATCTCCATTTTTATCATCAGCTGTTTTCAGGCAAAGCAGTTAAAAACACCGTAGAGAGTTAGCTCTGATATACTGTTAATGTGACAAATCTGATAAGGTGACACTGATATTAAGGCAGTGACTGACAAATACCAAAGGCCTAATAAGAGAGGTAAGGTGAAATACACCTACAGAAAATATTTATGTTGCATAACGAGTCCACCCGCCCTGTCTGTTTGCACAGCGGCACCACGTTGCAGGGCAGAAGTCCCATGCAGGACAGGAAGAATTTTAAAGCTGGAAGAACAAAGAGGCTTAAAACTGCTAGAGGCATAAAACACCCAGAGAGTATGTGAATGTGACAAGAAACATTGCACTAGCCATCAGCTTGCACACATATAAATGCCTTCTCACTGCGTGTCTGACTGCAAAGAGAAATATCTGCAAGCTTTCTAACTCACTTTTAAGATGAAGCAGAACTGTGAAAAATGTGAGGACTGTTGGCATTTATTGCAACTAAGACACAGCATTACCCTCCTTTCATTGTAAAATCCTGTTCTAAACAAGTAATTATGTTCCACTCTTACTTTAAAAGCTTTGTTCAGATCTGTTTTATTCTATCCAAAGAACACATTATTTACATATAAAATGACTCACAAATAGTGCAATAAATAACTTATAAATTTAAATAAAGACATATCATCTTTTAAAAATATTTGATAACTACTACTTCTTTACTTACTGGGTAAGTGATTCCTTCTGTAGGGGGCACATAAGTCTCTGAAATAGTAATTGTAGGTAGCTGACCATTAGTAACCTCACCAGATACTTCAAATCCAGGACTTGGAGATGGAGATAAAACATCAACTTTTCTAGTGTAGATTTCAGACTCACTCTCACAGATTTTTGTGATGAGCTTATTTTCAAGAACTAAAAAGATTAACACAAAGATGGAATTTGCTAAGGGTAATAAATAAAAGTCACACCAATTCTCTACATGCTTTTGTACAGTATGAAACACAAATCTTCTTTTATGATAATGATTTTTGATATGCTGTCTTCTAGAGCTATGTCAAAATTGAAGTAAGAAGTAATAAAGCAATGTACTCTCAGAATTATTTAATTTTAAGGCACTCTTGTTCATTTAAGAAGAAACAGATACAATAGTACTTTCAATACCAAGCCTTTTTTAAGCAGAAGTCATAGATCAATGAGCTGGAAAAAAAATGACAGAGTGAATGAATGAAGGTGTGTATGTGTAAGAAAGAGAAACTAGTCTACACATTCTGCTTGTTCTCACAAGAAATCCAGTGAGTGGGAAGACTTCTATGTTAAATTCTGGAGCCTGAGTCCAAACCTTAAATTTAATCCTAGCTAGGACCAGAACCCTAGTCTGGATTCTGTTCACACCATTAACAACTTAAATTCAGGTTTAGCTCCATCCACACATTCAGCATAGTGAAAGGAGTTTATGCTCAGAACAGATGTACTTTAGAGGGTTATTCTGTGATTAGTCTAGATCAATCCATTTTTCTCTTGAGTCATTATAGGCTTTCCCTGGATTTTCTCTGATTCCAGCTGTGGCCACAGGATTTTTCAAGCCATAGTTTGCAATATATAATTTACCAGCAGACCCCATTCCCTTGCGCATGTTCCTCTTCCACCTTTTCCCCTAGAACCAAAATAAAAGTGTAGGTTTCTGTATGGCTTTTGGAGGAAGACAAAAGAGTGCTAGTACGAGATCATGACAGGAGTGCAAGACTGCCAAATCGCAAAGGGAGGACAATAGCCATATGTGAGAGAGACAGAGAGAGAGAGATGCTGCGCCAAGGGGGAAAGAAATCTATCCCTCTCTCATATGAAACTGTGACCCAGCACAAAAGCATGGTGAAGGAAGGCTGAGGCAAACTCTCAGTAAAGGTGAGTGTCCCAAAGAAAGCCTTGGCTCTGAAAACTGCTGTTCATTGTGGTTTTTTGTTTCTCTGAGAAACAAAAAAAACTGGCAAAGAACAAGAGAAACTGAAGAAACAGCTGCATCCAAAAGAGAGACAAAAACTGATATTCAGCAGGCCTCTACTGACTGCCTCGCCTTGCTATGGGAAAGGCCAAACTCTGTTATATACTTGCTTCAAAGTTGTCTGTTGTAACTTCTCTTACCTGAAAGCGTCATGAAGTCATCTATCTGGTAAACATGTTCTGCATCAGGGTCAGTGGCAATGAGTTGCATTTCTTTCAGAAAATCATCGTAATGAGGATCAGCCCTCTGAACAATCCCAATTACAAATATCTCAATGTTCGTGGCATGGGCCTCCCTTACTACAGTATCCAGTTGTATTTTGTCCCGAGTGTCTGCTTGTCCATCTGTTATTACAACAGCCACTTTTCTTACTGCTGGACGTGCTGCCTCAAATAACCTAATGGCTTCTTTGACAGCAGAAGCTGTGTAGGTGCCTTCTCCTAGGTAGGGCATTTTATCAACAGTAGATTTTAGGTGTTCTTTGGTTGTGTATTGCTTCAGAGAAGATACCAATTCCACTTTATGGCTGAAGTTGATGATGCCAATACGTGTCGTAGCATGGTTGGCCGATACTTTGTCAATGACTGTTTTCATAAAAGTTTTGATAATATTGAAGTTATCTGGACCAACACTTTCTGAACTGTCAATGACAAATACTAGTTCCAGTGGTGTTACTCTACATCTGATACCACAACCTAGAAGAATAACCATTTCAGACATTTTATCAGAAACCACCTTCCAATTAACTGAAATAACAGATTTACAGTCAGTTAGGCTCAATTAATGAATTAATAAATTAATGTAATATATAGTTACTGGTACTGATAAATGGAAACAGAGCTGGACGAAACTACTTCCAATATAGCTCTGGTGAAATAGTAAGCATTTTTCATGTAAATGGTATCCTTACACACTAACATGTAGAGGAAAAAATCATTCAGGAAATATAAATTCAGTATTTTTTTCATGCTGGAATGCTTACCACATATTTCATTAATAAGTTTGATAACTTCTTCTCTCTGAAAAAGAATATTAATTAATTTGCTGTGTGTTCTAGTTTTCAGAATGCTGGAATTTATTTATTTATTTACCTCCAAAATGCAGGCAATGCCCTATAATCAACCTTGTGTAATGTGACACAATATTTAAATATTTTTCCAAAATAAAAGTCTGGCTTTCAAATTAACTCATGTATATACTCACTGAAAGACCAGGTTCACCTTTTCTTCCCCAAATTCCCTGAAAGCATGTAGAGTGAGACAATTAACACAATACTCATTTGTCTAATTTCTATTGTGTAAAAGTAAGTAATATAAAAATGTATTTTACTTTTGGTCCTGGAGGTCCTGGGTCTCCAATCTCTCCTTTGGCACCTTTGTTCCCTGGATCACCTTTATCTCCATAGTCTCCCTAATTTAAAACAGCAGTATTAAACTTAATCAGTCAGTCCAGTTTTGTTGGTAGTCAGAGCGGGAGTTTTGGTTCAGTTCATTTTTAAGAATAATTTTCTTTTTTTTTTTTGTGGTTGATTTATCTCGTAGGTATTATGAATAGAACATCTGAAAGCAGGACCTGAGAGAAAGCAACGCTGCAAATTTAAACATTTTAAAGAAACTTCTATGAAAAATTACCTTGATTCAAGTGTGGGGGGATAGACATCTTTATGCAGATGTTCAGAGCTATATAATGGTTTTCACTTCTTTGATTTTCTTGAATTCTGCAGCAATGTTTATATTGGACCTATGTTAGCGCAAACCTATGAAGAGACTTAACTGCCTCAAATCAGTCAGTGTAAAGAAACTCACATCAGCTTTGACTAGAACCATGAAATACTGGGCGCTTGCACAGAACAGAGGAAAAGGAATGCTTGGGCTGTTATATCACTTTGAAAATACCTAGTCTCACATTTAAAAGCAATTTCTGCATTTTTTTCCTCAATTGACTAGACCTTTTGATTTCAAAAAAGAGAGAGGGATCAACATTACTGTATTTCAAGAGGCAGTTTTCAGATGAGGCAGGTATGAAATATACTATCGAAACATTCAGGATCTAAATTTGATATTTCTTCAAGGAGATTGTACAGAACAGGTTTTTATGTCTCTCAGGAAATTATTCACTACCCTACACTTCACCCGAAATTTTAGACCTTAGAAATTTAAATAGAGTACTGTGAATTTTGCTATTATTCCTTGTTACCACCCATCCAATGGAACCACATAGATATCCCCTTTTTTACTACATTTGCTATCGTGATTGCCATCAATTTTAAGGAAACCTGTTGACTTCTCTGGGTCTGATCTTACTCAAACCTGTATAAACCCGAAAACTGTGTATAGCTACTGCATGGTGTTAAGGAAATCACTAAGCAAGCTCTTGGAAGACACTTCCTCCTGTACTTTCACCAAATCACAATATCCAGCAAAGGATATTACATTCTATTACCCCTCTGTGAATTTACTGTAACCTCATCAAAGTTAATGATGTCAGCATAAGGGAAAGCAGATTTGATCTGCTGTCTGTGGTCGTGCTGCTATTCTTACACATACTTATGTTAAAACCTTATCTGTCTGGTATGTGGCACTGCTTGAAATTCCTACTGAAATAAACCATTCCTTTTCCTGTGTGACAGGTCTGCTAAATTAAGAACATACAGAAAAATTGTAAGTATTTGAAGAGATTGACACCAGGTCATGAAGACTAGCCAAGATACAAGATGAATATGAAACATAGTGAAAATATCACAATTGTTGCTTTAGTATGTAGCATTCTGCATCTGAGAGAAACTAGAATTTAGAGGGCAGAAATTCAAATCTGTATTAGAGAGATTGATATTCACTGTTTCATAAAAGCTGAAGCAGACTAAATAATACAAAAGTCTGAGAAGTGCTATATAATGTGAGCTACTGTAGGCTGCAGTACCATGAAAGTCATTAGGGCAGGCAATAATTGATGGGGGCTCTGAGCATCTCCCTGGAGGGGACTTCTTGCGTCTGCTGACTATGGGGGCACTGACCACCTGCTTAGACAAGTAAGTGCTAAAGTTAGGGGCCTGATTATCTCTGCTCTCCCATGAAGACTGCCATGGTTTTTTTCTCAGGATTTCCAAGCAGAGCCTTCACGGTAAGTTTGCTGCTTCTGATCTGTTGCAGCTATTGCAGAAGGGCAGCCCGGCTGGCCCAGGCTTGTGCTGTGAGTTAAAGCAGTTGTGCTGCGTGCCATGTCTGCACCAGGGCTGACACCTCCTTGGCTCATTGTGCTCCCTGGTGTATGCACCCAGCTGGCCTGGGCGTCCACACTGCTGAGGACCCAAGGGCACCACCAGCCCACGGTGATGCCTAATGCCCAGGGCTGGGGCTGCCCTGGCTGCCCTGCTCCCTCGCAGGGTGGCCCAGCCCTGCCGCCACAGGGACCCCTCTGCGGTACTGTCCCCAGGGAGCCCCGAACGTGCACAGCGCCCTGGCAGCCACTGACCATTTGCCCTAGCTCCCTTTGGCTAGGATGCTCCCATCAGATGCTGCACACCTGAAAATCACTGACAAATAATCAAAGTACTTAAATTCTATCTGCACAGAGTTTGTTAGATGGAAGTAGATATATGGAGGATATGCTGTAGGAAATTGTCGTAATTTCCATATCAACCTGTTTAGTATGTAATAAGTCCAAGTTTGGGCTTCAATGACTGTGAAAAAAACTGAGTCTAATACAACAAAGCCTTTAAAAGACATTAATTGAATAGCAAATTTTTGTTTGTCAAAGCCTGACAAATAGTGGAAAGACTTTTTGTAATACCTGAAAAAAGGCTCAAAATAATTGAATGCATGATTTGATTTATATTATTCTCCTGCTAAGAGTTATGACCTTATTCTAGATCTTAGTTCAGAGCCTGATCCAGAATAACAATTGGGATTTTTATTGACTCCAAAGCTCACAAGACATGGGAAGCACTTACCTTGCTGTCTATATAAGGCAAGGTCTTTGCCTTCTATTTATCTGCAAAGACATGTCACACCAAATAAGCAATAAAGGAGGAAAAAAGGTTACCTCTTTTCTTACTGCAAACCTAGGATTTACCTTTGGTCCAGGAAGGCCAATTCCTATCGAACCCTTTAGCCCAGGAAAACCTTGATTTCCTTTTTCTCCCTGAACAGAATATGGAAAGTAAGTAAGTTTAGCTGAAAATTAAAATAAAATCTAAGCTATTTAACCCTATGCTACTGACTTTATAACATTACGCATGATAAAGAAAGCCAGATATTTGTATTATACAATAAATCATATAGTTTTCAAAACACTAGCCCCCAGTTCAGGGGGAACTAAAATGCACTGCTTCTCACCAGGATGAGATATCACTGACCTGCTAAGCAGCACCCTCTTGCTCTGTGAGCAGACCTCTCCCTAAGCCCCCCACCCAGTTTCTTACAGCTGCGAAAATTCAGCCACTATGTAGACTCTGGATACTGGAAAATAAATCATGTTGCAGTAAATTACATAGCTGATTCACTGGAAAAAATAGGAATTTCTTAAAAATATGAAATATTACTAAGGCAGTGGGATGTACAAGGCAATTTAGTTGGCACTGTTGTAGGAACATCTAATTTAACTCACTTTTTAACAGGACTGTGCTTTCCGACTCCTTCATGTAGGTTATTAATGCAAATTACTTTTAAACATAGTGCAACGCAGTGTGCCAGTCTGTTTCAATGCCTGCTTTCCAGCACAGGAGCTGACTATCCTAACTGCCTAGAATCACCATAGGACTTCCTGATTAATCCGCTAACAGAGCTGCAGAGCACAAATACATGAACCAGAATTAAGATATGCTTTGTTTTGCTGTGATCCTCCACTAATATTAAATGTCAGATACAACAAAACTATTGATTTATTGCTGTCATTTGTTAAAGCATGATTGACATGGTTAAGATGGTGTTTAGGCAATGAAAATTGAACGAGACCTATTGTTCTAAAATAAAATACCTATACAGCTGACATTTCTCATAGGCACACGTATGAGTTTTATCCTTTAAAATGTCAACCATAGAACCAATCCTTCTTCGTCTATTTGTGCAACCAGTCATCAGCACAGATAGGATTTATCATAGAAGTAATAATTTATTGTTTAGTAAAAACTAAAAGTGCTTTATTAATTTTGAAATATTTATTGCTTTCCCAGTTCAATCCACATACATAATTCAGTTCAAACTTGACCATCAGCCTTATCTTAAAAATCAAAATGATGTGTGTGTAAAAATGCACACCCTTGGATCCTTGACCCTAATATCCTGCTAGATTACCAATCAACATGCAGACTTATGTAAAATTGTCTTTCTCTGAATTGAGTGCAGATCTGAGAATGTCTAGACAGTGGTTTTGAGAGGAAACCAAACACAAAAAAGAAGAGCTGTGAATGTTTCTATCAACATAACGTTGCTGGAAACCCATTAAATTTTCTATATATTGTTCTTACCATATGCAGAGAGAGCACTATGTATATAAAAAAAATACGTGGAGTGATATTGACAGTTCAAATCCAGTAGCCTTAAGACAGTGAAGAGTGGCCAAAAAGAAAGAAGCTTGGCATGGCTGTGAAGAGAGAAAGACAGGAGAGACAGATGATCAAGCAAGCATCAGTGTGTACAGGAAACCGGTACTAAAGAAGCAAGGCAGTTGCCAAAGTTATTAAGGAAGAAGTGGTTGTTAATAATTAAGAAAACCAATAAGCACTTGTTAAGGGATGAAAATTTTAAGGAAAAGACTGTATCAGCACAATTTATGGACTACTCCAGAAACAACACCAGCTGAGTTTGATCCACCATATCATTACAGTTACGGTTTCAGACCCAAAGACAAAGATCTTTTGTGTCTAAAGCACGTTATTTTCTTAAATCCTTAAATTCTACATTCTTACATTACAAACATGTCTTCATCTGACAGTGTGTGTCAGTGGACCACGTTCTTCAGCTGAAAATCGTCCATGATAAAACTATGAGTTCTCTACACTTCTAAAATATGCTTTGGATATTGTTCATAGCAACACCAAAGTAACATCTATGTATTTATGTATATACACATATGTATATGTACACTCGGAGAATGTTTTCATTAACCTTTATCTTTCTTCAGGAAAATAATTTTCATAATTTTCATAATTTTTTTTCCTGTATCAGATGCATTCAATTGCTGAAACATTTCTGCTCAGAATGGCAATTGTCCTTTTATAACTAACCTCACCACAACCATTGAATTAACTAAGATATATTCTAAATATTAGACTGTGGAAACACTTACAGCAGAAATGTTTATTAAAGTCATGCAGGAAATAGTTTTCCTATCCCATTAAGCATACAGAGATGGCAGGGTTTGGGGTTTTTTTATTTTCTACTAGAATAGAGCAAAAAGCCTCCAAAGATTCTGCAAATAAAATAAATAGAGAAAGAAAATTAAGAAGTTCCCTACGCCCTCACATCAGAGTACCCAGTAGTCATGTGATTACTGATAACAATATAGAATAAAGCTGCAAACTGATCAAAATCAAAGGTCTAAACAGTCAGAAGACTCTAACCACGTACAGATTTCTCAACAAAAAGCTATGAAAATCTTGAGATGACATAAATCATCACCATTAAAAAGAGGTGAAAATAACTAAAAAAACCAAATACAGTAAAGTACATTTTTATGCTGTGAAAAACCTCACAGTGAAAAAGCGAAGGGCTCTCTGCAGTATTAAGAGCAAAATGATTGAACATGAACATAAAAACAGGTAGACTGCTACAGGACTCTGAAGCTGGAATTAGAACAAGTATTGAAAAAAAGGAGTCAGAAGGAATTGGTGATTCCCTGGTAAGGCTTATATGAAATAATTCTACCCTGAACCAGAGGAATGTTCTCCCATGAAAAATTTTGCTGACAAGGAAAATTTTTGGTTTTGGCAAATCACTGTTTTCCAATAAAAATGCATTTTGTCAAAGAATTCCCTGTTGGCTTTAGTGTCTACAGCCAACTGCAGTATAGACAGGGGTCTTTCTTAATCCAGCTAAACAAGTGCTCCTCTTACCGATTCACTGGTGGTTTGATCTAGAGTCGGAGGGCTGAGCACAACCCCCCTGATTCAGGGAAATATTCAATCATTTGTTCAACTTTTAGTATTTATTTAAGAGACAGAGGAGAAATTCGTGTTGTTCTCCATTTGATCTTCCAGTTTTAATAATCTTCTTCCACACATTTATGACAAGGCACTTTATTAACTTTGAATGTTCACAATATGTTACTATGTTTGTATTTCTTCTTATCAGGAGAGAAGTTATGGTTATGACTGGAACTATTTGAGTGAAAACCTGACAAAAGGTATGTTGGAAGTTGGTAATTTATATTTCTACAGTTATGCGTAGTTTGACTTATTTTGGCAAAACATGGTAGATCTCTGTCATTGTTTTTATATGAGCATCCAGAGCAAAACCTAGATGTTTTCTTAGGACAAAGTGCTTTAAATCTAAGTAAATCAATGCAATGTGACAGAGATGAGACTTTTTCCAGTTAAATATATTAGTAAAAGCAAGAATAATTCTCACTGATTTAGGAGAGCAATCAGGTGCCACCAATCCTGAAAATTCAACAGTTAAAGTAAATATTACATACTTTATCAACAAGAAACTTAAATTTACAAAGAATATTTGTAGGAGTTAACTGACTTAGTTGCAAACAGAATTTACATGGAAATTATGCAGGCAGGAAAAGAGACAATGAAACTCTGTAAGAGAAAATTTTGAGAAGTGTGGAAAGATACCATATTAAACTGGGTTACCTTGCTTCCTTGTATGCTGTCCCCTGGGGGGCCAGGTGGACCTGGCAAGCCTTTCCGTCCCATAATACCCTGTAGCAGTCAATGGGGCAAATACAGAAGAATTAGCAGATAAACTTTAACCCTAGTAATTCTCAAATTCACTACAAGTGAAAATTAGAGTAAAGCCTTTTCAAAGACTGGTTCTAATCCTTCTTTTGCTTATGGTTTCACAATGTGGATCATTGTAATTATCCATGGCAAACTCCCAGGAAAGTAAAGGAGCAATTTAGTAAAAAATAATGAAAGAATAAATTATGCCCATGAAACAGTGTGATATTTTGCCCTGTTTTGTCTGGGTAGAATAAACAGAAGCCATTTTTATACAACAGCTTTGTGCAGTCATTCCACGCAGGGGCAACTGAGAGCAGAGGGGCAAAGGATCACAGCAATAAAGCCCAATGCAAGTAAATCTGCCAGGCACATTAGCTCCTATGCACCAGGTATATATTCAAAGCCACTGTAGTGCCATGGTCTCTGGGAGCACCAGTCACTCAGGGAAGCAGAAGTGAGAGAGGGGGAGAGAACAGTCAAAATAGCATCTGCTGCTGTGTGGAGCTATAATAAAAGCCAGATAAAACCCACGTACCTTGGAGAGAGACTAATCTCTCCTTTCTCCCCCTGGGGAATGACAAAAGTGGAAAGAGGGTCACAGAGACACCCCGTAGAGGAGAAAAGCCCTGGAGAGCTCTGGTGTGCTTTGACCAGTACAAGCCTGGGCACATCCATACAGCACAGAGGGGGTCACAGGGCAGGGACTCTGCTGCCAGCTCTGCAGATGCTCACACATCTGTGCAGGTTGACATGGGGCTGTACAGAAATAATTCACTTGGATCTAGGAAGTAGCCCTGCTATTGCACAGCCTTGTGTGCACAGCAGCTCACCAGGGCTGATTAGCTTGAGCACAGCATGAATAACACTGTTGTAATGGCCCAGGCCCAGGGATGGCTCATCTGGAGCACATCTGGATGTCTCCGCATCTTCACACTGTGTGCGTTATACCTCTAAGAATCTGCTATGCTGAAATATAAACCTGCAGCTTTCAACTAGATACAGCAAAGTGTTGATTTAAGATCAATGACACCACTGAACTATCTTCAACTATCTTACTCTTCTCTCCCCTTGGAATCATACGGCTAATTTTATTGGCCAGTATCTCCCTCCTTCCCAATTACAAAATTCTGTTTAGCCTGAAGAATGTCTTTTTTTAAAAAAGAAATTAATTTAATCTTCATTAATTATTTTGTTCATAAGATATTAACAGTTCATCGTAAGTCTGATTTTATTATCAAGTTATTAAAAGTCTCTTGAAAACTTTTTGATTGCCCTTTTGCGATTTATTAAATGAGAACATTTCAAATGGAGAAACTGAAGCATTTTGTTTTGATAGCATCAAAATGAAATATTTGTTTTCCAAATTTGACCCAAGTTTATAAAAGTTTCTGTAGACTTCATATAGGATTTTGATCACTATCTGTTAATAAAAAATCACCCTACTTCAATATAGTAAAAGGAATTCATTCAGTGATATGTAAACTACCTACATTTTGCATATGCTGAATATTTAGCCAGAAGTATGTAAAAACTTACTCATCATTAAATAAAAACATTTAGCTTTAGATATTTAAGTTAAAGATATTAGTGATCTTTGAAAAGCCATCACTCTCATATATGGCAAAAGATTTTGCACAAACGTTGACAGAATCCTTTGTGGAAAAAGGCTGTTACTATAAGTATTTTTAAGCAAGGTTCATTCAAAACATAGTACGTGTTGTGCTAAATAGATTACCTTAAGAACTAGATACTGCAAGCAGGTCCTTACTCCTGAAAACAAAATGCTATTTATTTCCCCCATTAAGATATTCTTTACATTCTGCAAGGCTTTGGGGAAGCAGTATATTTTTTGTGGGATTTTGACACTCAGTCTAAAATTACTGTTTAAACAGACTGTGTACATGTGAGTTAGTGAGGTATCAAAAGTGCTGCAGCTTTCAGAAAGCAAGGCAAAGTCAAACATATGACCTGAGAAAATATTCATACTCTATTGCTCACTGCATTTTTGTAAAGCATTGGTAATAGCTGTGTTTCTCTGTTCAGATACCACCTTATTCAAAATGCCAGCAGAGACTTCTATTAATCTCTGCAAAGTAAACTGTAGAAAAAGCCACAAAAATATATATCTATTTTTAACTTAATAGCATGGAGAAATATATACAAAATGTTTCTCCCCATTGCCTTTGTGTAAATAATTGATGGATACATCTATAACAAAGAAATCCAAGCATGAATGGATTTATTTTTCTTGCCAGTTCTTTTTTTTTTTTTGGTGGTGGGGGGGAATTATAAATCATTTTAGTGTAGAGAGGAAAAAATTGTCCAGATGTTGCATAATGACTACTTATAGAATTGAACTTTCATTTTGCTGTCTCTTTTCTAATGACTTTACTCATGCAATTAATTGGATTTTATTTCACTGAGCATAAACAGCATTTATAAAATTCATATTTAACATATTTTTCCCCATAAAAGAATCTCTTGGAAACAGCATAAACAGAAGGAATGCATCATTTAACCAAATTAGTAGCCATAGTCCTGTTAATTTCCAGCTGTAATCTCATACAGATTAGCTGTAACTGTAATTTTCATCCCATCAGTACTCCTTCCTAATCCAGTTGTTAGAAGTTGTTAGAAGTCACTGCCCATGTTTTTATGTCTGATTCCTCCTGCAATTGCACTGAGGTAAAACAAGTAGTTGAAGAAGATGTTGTGGTGTCAGAGAACCTGGCAGCCAGCATCACAAAAAAGTAGAAAGTTTCAAAAGAACATTGTACCAACCTTGGGACCAATCATTCCGCTTCCCCGAGGCCCTGGGGGCCCTGGATAGCCTTTCATGCCACAGTCTCCCTGGAAATAGTCACAGTAGTGTCAGTAATTCAATCACCTCTTAAGTGTCATACCTTTCATCCACTTAACATATTACATCATTATACATTCCTGGAAAAATGCAGGATGAAGCAATCAGTCAAACTATTGAGCTTAAAAAACAAACAAACATTACAAAGATAAACAATGTTCAACAGTTGCAGTATAAGTAAAAAAAACCAAATGTGTGTATCCACATTACTTAAACTCTAGATTAGGAACACTGTATTCACAAGAAAAGGTTCATGTGATCAAACTCACCACTAAAGTTATCATTATAATTTGGAACTTTATCAGCTACAGAAGAAAAAGGAAAGAAAACTCATTTGGAAAATACAACATTCTTCTATCACATTCTGCAGGGTCTTACCAAGATGGACTGGGAGCTTACTAGTAAGGCACAACAGTAGCCATGCCCTTGTACCCATACTGTACTCGTTCTGAAGCTAGAGCCATTTAATTTCCCAAATTGACAAAGTAATGTGTTTATGAAAAATTAATTTTAATAACGTGGGCATGGGAGAAGACAAAGAACAGCCCTTCCCTTGCTTTCATAAAAAGCCTTAATGGTGGTAGAATTTATAAACATTTTTAGCTTGATTTCTTAAGCAAATGAGGCTTAAGTGATACCATGCCTGTGTTTCTGCTTGTCAGTGTCAGTCTTCCTCTCCTTTCCCCCAGTATATTCTGAACTCATCAGCTGATTTCAGCCAAATTCATAAGACAGATAGATGCCTTAAGGATATTCATTTACAACAGTTTTGGTGATAATTGGAGGCTGGATAAAGGAGAGAAATCCAATTTATGATTTCAGAGAGAAAAAAGCAGGGAAGGTTCATCCCTTAACCACCAGGTAGTTACAAGGCAGCAGCCAGCTATCCAGGGTGAAACGTGAATAATGCTGAACCATGTGCTGCCCCTTGGGCTGCAAACAAGCCAAACACAAGTAGATAGATGTCAGGAGATGCTGGTGGGGGAAAGGCACAGGAAGCTTTGTTTTCCACAATCCCAAACTTTACAAATGAGGGAATAGGTATATGTCCAGCACTTTATCACTAAAAAACTCTCATCAGTTTGAAAAGAAAAAACAGTGACTAGTAATGGAACCAGCTGTAGAAGCAGAAAATCCTGAATCAGGTTTAGTAAGAAAAGTTGTTAAATCTATGTTTATACAGGCGCACGCAAAAGAAAGAAAGAAATGTGCTGATAAGGTACTAATCATCCAACATACTAACATCAGAGCCAAGAGACTGTATTTCTTGACAAAACAAAAATTTTCATTGACAAAACCCAGTGAACCATTAAAAGATAAGTACACTTAATGCTACTTGTTTTTGTACTCAGAAAAGCGCAAAAAAATGGATGTGCCTGCAGAGGGAGCATTCTAGCTGGAAGAGAGGTGCAAGTATGAATTATACAGATCACAGATGACACTTGCCATTCGTGGTGGGTTGAAAGAAACAGCATATCAAACTGATTAAACAGGAAGGAAGCAAAAAAGCAGAATTTTTTACTGACTTCCTTTACTTTCCATGAGGAGTTGTACAATTTTCACATTATAATCTAGTTTATAATGTGCTTACAGGTAAAATGCCCAAGATTCAATCTTTAATGAGAGATCACTTCAGCCTAGATTTTCTGTATATGGCTATGATACTCTCTTTCTCAACCACAGACATCTGTGCTTTATCTATATATACACCTCTCTACATATATGCATATTAGGGCCTACGCTATGCTCAAATTTGATGGATTCAGAGACGTGGGAACTCTGAATCCAAATGCTGAGGCTTAGATTAAGCTTTATAATACTCTTTCCTTCTTGATGCAACATTTGGCTTCTGTTTTTATTTTCTATTCCTCTGTCTCCCAAAGCACTGGAGACTGGCCAACTTGAGTCAGGACACAGGAATGATACACGGATGCTCTTAACTTTAAATTTGTGTGTCAAGCCCACAGTCTGTGGGTTAAGCTAGTTGCCAGCTTCAGTCAGGAAGGAATTTCTCCCTCAGATTTGATCAGGAGGGTCTGGGGCAGGGGGGCTGTTTGGTTTGGTTTCATTTTGTTTTGGAAAAGGGAACTATGGAGAAGGCTAGTTTTCCTCTCAAGTATCAGAGATCATCTTCCTCTTGTGATGACTTGGGACTTTTATATTACACATTCCCTGCTAATGCAATGACCCATGATACTGTCAATGCCTTAAACTTTCTGCTCTATTTCTCTGGCATATTCTGGCTGAAGATCTAAACACTTAAAAATTACTGTAGACTGTAGTACTTAAGTCTGGTATATGGTGCTATGGCCCCTCTGCAGTGGCATCAATGGTAGATATTCTTGTTCTTTTAAAAACTGCCTGGTTTCTCAACTCATCCCTCAAAACATTTTCGTACCATTAGCTTGAGATTTTCATACTACTAGCAAATACCACGAGCTTAAACAACTATAGCCATCCTATTACTTAGTACCATCTACTACCGAAGAAAAAATTACTCGTCCCCTATGTCCCTGTACACCATAATACAGCCTTAAGCTGTTTGTAGGAAAACTCTTCTAGAGTAGATGTTGCATAGAGCAGGCAAATGATTCTCTGCCCCAACCTCCCTGTGAAACTTGGCAGACTTGCCAGAGCACCGCTGAGGTGGATATAGAGATAAGGTTTTGTAGCACACATTGTTTTTAGTACATTCCTGGCAGCTACAGACTATGAAGCAGCCTGTAAGCAGCTGTGATGGAAGCTGAACGGGAAATAATCAAACAGGTGAATAATTCCTTAAGGTCCAGTATCCAATATACCTGCACTTAGACCAGCCCTAAATAAAAAGAGCACAAGGGTGGCTTGAAGTTGTCTCTTTCTTCCCATGGGCAACACATTCTTATGCTGGGCTGTTCCAGGTGAAGGATTGAATTTTAGCCTCACATGATTAGCTAATACCATACACTCAAAAGCTCTTTTGTAGAGCTCTGTAATAATTCTAAAAGTTTCCATACTTCTTGGTTTGGAGGAAAAAGACTTCCCTTGTGCTTTGTGAGTTGCAAAATGGAGCAGTTCTTGTTTCTAAGGTGTGACACTAAGTTATCCTTCAGGGAATTCATTTCAAGAAGGATTTAGTACTTTTCTCTGATAAGCTATAATTCATTTCCTATATTGTGCTTGCAGATAAGCTCATCACCATCAGCAAAATAGTGAACTAGAAAAACATCACTCAAATGAACATGGAAACAAGAAATAAAGAGCTGAGCCAAGATAGTGTAAAGCAGAGGACTCCAATGCCTATTTTTTATCATCTCAAGAAAATGAATCATTCCTTATCATATCAAGAAAACCCATTAAGTGACCTAAAAGTCACCTAAAAATAAATCTCAGGTTCCAAACGTATATATCTCATTTACTGTGAAGCTTGTATATTTGAAACTGAAACATACAATAGACATAGCAGTATTCTCTTTAGCGAGAGAGCTAGTGGCTAGCAAAGGTATTTGTAAGAACAGGTAAGAAAAGAGACATTGCATCTCTCCTTTCCTCAGTTTAGTTCAAATAGACAGGACCCAAGCTGCAAAAGATATTTATCCTGTAACTGGATCCAGCTCAAATGTCCATGCTTTAGGGACAATGCTAGGGGTTTTAATACTTCCTCTGTTACCCGATGAGTGAGAATGAAGCTTTCTTTATTTTTAGTGCTGTGCTCCTGAGGACATGAATGTCTGTCACCCACCTCCTAGTCAGCAATAGTGCTTTTAGATCCTTTTTTTACTATATTCTGACATTCTGTGCCCCTATTTTAGTGCTACAGAAAATAGGGTGCCATCAGGAATGAATGCATCCCACATGTTCCTACTTTGTTTTCATGTGAATTTGACCTCTGACAAATAAAATTCCTATCTTGTAGTGTGCACATATGTGAGCCATTTCTGAAAGTGAGGAGAACAGAGCTCTGATTCAGCTGAGTGGAACATTCTTATATAATGATACTCAGAGGACCAGTGTGTAAATTTATGAGTCTCTTTTATCAAACAAATGTCCTTTTTTAATATGCAGAAATTGTTGCTGTTCTTTTTATATTCCTTTTTTTGGGGGGGAAGGGATGAGAGATAGCCAGTGCACTTATATTTTATTTAAAAAACAGATGATTGTCCATTCTACAAGCTAAGTTATGGGGGAATTCTTGCAATTCAGATGAATCTTTTGCCCTTCTGGTACCTTTCCTCCTAGGAAGCTATGTAGACAGCAAGGATTCAAAACTTTTTGTAAACAAACAGGGTAAGAAAATTGCGGAGAGGGAGAAAAGCTGTTTGTATTTTTAAGTTTTTTACTGTGTGCCCTCCACCATGTTTAGTCCAGAAGCATGGAACTAAATCACAGATGTGACTCTTTGTGCAGTGCATGCTTTGGTGCAACAGTCCCAAATTGCAACAGCTACCACCATTCACCATTCATAGAACCAATATGTCTTTTTCCCCTAAAATATTTAGCTCTAGTTGGATGAATACACCAATCTAGCTGCACCATGAAAAATAAACTTATCTTTTTTTAAAATTAAAATACAAATTAATTTTATCAGAAGTTTTTAGTTCTTGATTTTTTAATTTTCTGACAGATGCTGTTAGATAAGCAGTTCTCTGAGAGGCCATATTTGATGCTCAGCATCACACTGCAACACAATCAAACCTGTAGATCTGCACAAGACTTTTCACACAAAATTTAACATAAGCATGATTTGGTCTAATTGTGTTATTTGCAAAGAGAGCTACTTCTATGGGGTTCTTTGTACTAGAACTCTTTCTAGAGCAATACGCCACTTCCCCCTATCCCATGGATATAGTGCATTCTGAATCTGTTCCACAAATGGTTTGAGTGAAAACCTCTGCTTGATAAGCAGCCTCCAAGGCTGTCAGCAAATAGTGCTACAGGCCCAATAGGAGTAAGTCTGCAGCTGGTGCAGATAGACCTAATGTTCACACCATATGTAACGTTACATGAGAGGGAATGTACTTTGGCCCTCTTCTAATCGGCTCCTTATACTGCCCCCGCTTTGGTGGTAAAAGTGTGTTAAGTGTACTTCCAGATTACACCCAGTTTAGCGTCATTTGAAGGAAATCCAGGTTGTGGGTTCACGTAACCTGCATGTGCAATTCAGACTAAAACATTCATGCAGATCACCCAAGTAGACTTTGAGTTTGCATGTGCATTTGCCTGAACCAGATTGCCTGCAGATTCTGGGGTCTTGTTCATAAGGCTCAGCTCCCAAAACTACAGAAAGCCCTGTTCTATTAACCTGAAAAGGCAGTTTCTTCTTGATCCATATTTTTTCAACAATCTGCTTCTTAGAATCAATCTAATCCCAAAAATTTTTGTGACAATATAGTTGATTCTATGAAAATGTGGAATATACTTTTAATTTACAAAATAACCCTCATCTGACCTGGAATTCTCAGAAAACACATGATAATAATGATGGCAATGTATCAGCTCACCTTTGCCTAATCTCTTGTTGGCTTCTTTGAAGACAGGGGCTTTGGGAGATAGGTTTCTGTTATTTGATGTTCTGTTATACTATTTCCTATCATAATTAAATCCAATTAAACTATAAAAGTCTCATCTCTTAGTCACAGTTAACTATTTCATTTTTGTTCAGTCAAACCCTGGTTGAAGTGACATGCCTATTTCCAAATTTCTTATTAATCAATAACGTTCAATTGACAGAATCACAGATCATAGTCTGTGTTTATCCACAAAGAAGACACTACCAGTAAACCTCCTTCACTAATATCACAAACGTGCTTCAGCCCACAGACCTGGAGAGGTGCTAATGCTTCACATGCTCTTCATTGATGGAGAAGAGACTGATGAGTAAATGTTGCTGGGATTTGATGCCTTTATAAATATGCCACATATATATATATATATATACACATATATACATACATACATACATATATATATATATATATATAAAATATATAAATAAAATATGAATATACCAAAGTGGCTTCAACTGGCAATGATTTACATCACTTAGAGCTGAAAATGAAAACCGTAAGTATTAAAATAGCTAACAGATTAGATGAGGCTCCAAAGGAGTCAGAAGAAATGGCAGTTAAACAGAAGTACTGAGATATTTTTAAAGTTCTTAGAAATGGATTCCCATGAGAAGACCACAAACTTTTATCTAAATTTTAATATTAGCTTAGAGGCAAAACTCCTGGGAAAAATATCAAACTGATAAAGGAATTAGAAATACAACATTGAAAAATTTCAAAATTTTCTTCATTAAAAATAACCTTAACTATTCTCAAGTTCTAATCAATGTGACCTAAAAAGTCACACTGTAACTACTACAGTATAAAAGTCATTATAAAAATTAGGAGAGAAGAGATTAAGACTAAAATCATAAAAGAAATTGCTTTAAAATATCCCACAGAGTGGTTTTATTTAATGATTTCCTCATTATATATGTGAAATAGGAAGCAGAGAGCCTGTTGCAGGAGAAAGCAAAATAAATATTGCCCAAAAACATTTTTTCCCAAACAGAAAGGACTTTCAACTCCGGTTCCTGGGACATGAGAATTCCCATTTAAAATAAACAAACAAAAATAAAGTCTTAAAAATATATCCCCCTCCCCAAAAAAACAAAACTGAAAGCCATTCATCCCTAGAATAACCAATTGCTTGGCAATAGATATCTGAGAAACCTGGCTTTTTGCTCCTAATCTGCATTAGCACTTATCAAGACATTTCACATAAAGTAATGGAAGGGCTGGCACATGACTTGGTTACTAAAGAGCTAAAAGTAATTTCATTGACGCTATTTGATACAGACATTCCAAACAGAAAATAGATACTGCTAAATTAAACAGATTTTTTTGTATGAGATTATATGTTTGCGAAATAAAGGTAATAGCCTTGATATAATAGTCTTATAAGGCATTTCTTTTGGTACTACAGAAGAGAATTTCATTAAAATCCTAGAATACTGTACAAAATTATTGAGGCAGACATTAAAAAAATAAAAATATAGCTAACTGATAGGTCTCAAAATATAGCAGTAAACAGCAATTCATCTTTAACTATGTCTGGTTTTAGTGGGATTTTGAAGAGTGTTTTTTTTTTTTTTTTAAAACTATGTATTATTTACCATTTTTATCAATGGCCAGGAAAAAGCATGAAATGATCTCAGATAACATTTAAAGAAGGTTAAGAAAGTGGTTCAATTGTTCAGCTGGAAAGAAGTAAATGATCTGACTCTCAACACAGTAAATGTTATCACTACAAAATGTCTGGGGGCATCTTACTTTATATCTGTATGTACAATCTAACATACAGAGAGCAGTGTTTCCAAGAAAAGAAATTGAAAGTCATGACAGGTCATCAAATAAGATGACCTCACACTGTGATGCCATGGTTGAAAGATTACAATCCCCAGAAATTTAAATTAGAATGTCAGTGGGAATATAGAGTTTTATTACTTTTGCATAAAGACTGATGCAACTCCTACAGGAATATCTCATCCCTTTCTACTGTTCAAGAAGGGAACTGACAAATTGAAGGGATTTTAGAGAGAGGACATGAAAATTATTGAGGGGAGGGAAAAATAGTCTCTGTAACAAGACAAATTGCTCAGTCAAAGTAGCTACTTGAAGAAAAATTGGTGGAGACAATTTTTAAGTCAGCAGACAGAAGATACAATAAGATTAAATATAAGGAAGTTTGAGTTAAACAAATCCAAAATGGGAATAAAAGATTTTATTTTATACTGAAAGGAAACCCCTAGAATAGCTGTAGTGAAATTTCTCACAACTGCTATTTTTTAAAACAAGGTTTATGGTTATGTTTCTGAAAAGCAGAAGATAGAAACAAATTTAAGGACATCATAGTGCCTGGCTTATATACGAGATCAAAAAGCAGATCACAAGTTCCTTTTGTTCTTATAAATCATGAATCCATGTAATTGCTGGGACAGACAATTTTTCGGGTGCATAATACTCTGCTGGCATTGGATTCTGATTTCTGCATGAAAACTCCAGTACCTAGAAAAGTCCTGGGTCTTTTCGTCTATGGCAAATCTTTAGATTTGCATCAAATCTGTGAATAAAGCAAGAACTGATTTGCATCTAACATGGCAGAAAAGCCTATTGCGGGCTTATCTTCTGACTGTTATGGAAAGCAAGAGATGAGATTGCAGCATTTTATTATATATATAGCATCCTAATCTAAACCCTTTGGTTTTGGAGATGATTGTCTACCATGTCCACTGTTCAGATGCATGTACTACCATTATACTAGTACCTTCGGTCCAGGATCTCCCACACCTTTTGGGCCTGCTGGTCCTGGAGGCCCTGCTGGTCCTGGAGGTCCCTGGTACGTCAGATGAATAAAAAAGCACATTAGTAGTTGGCCTAAAGGAGTAGTACCTCTGTTCTTCCACAAAAAAGAGTTACAGAACTAGTTATGAATCCCTCCATTTCATCTGTATTTTGTCAAAATTCTTGGTATGAGTGACGTGTACTCAGCAGCAGCCATCCTCAATCATAAGTGGAAACCTGAAAAGACTACCAGACTGTAGAAGAAAAGTCCAGCTCTTGACTTAATAACATTAGAACTGTTCTTAACTCAGACAAAGCAGTCAGAAAGCAGGCATTGCTCCACTATTCACACATTGCAGCCATTACACATTGTCTCTGGCATCCCAGATCTAACCCATCTATGTTTTGGGGTCAGGTCAGAACTGACGTATTTTGGTATATTTGTGTTCAACAGTTTGTTCTGTTGAACTCCCCAGTCAGTCCCTCAGAGCCGATTTAACTGCTCTTCATGCTGCTTGGAGGCATCCTTATCTTCCCTGTCCCAAAACAAGAAGCAGCTTTTTAAAGAAAGACTGAATATATTGATACAAACTCATCTACAAGTAATCACTGTTCGGTTATAGCAATGATCACATGTTCTGCCTAATACAGTGCTTCCAAGCTTCCCTCACAACCTGGTCCTCTTCATTTTCAGGAGCACGCTGGTCAGTTATCACTGGCTGTGTGACCTGGGCAGCACCTGCTGTTCCCACCCTCCAGGCAAATGTTTTCCCTGTCTCTCACAGACACTGTGGAGGACACAGTAGGCAAAAAATTCTTGAGAAAGAACCAAATGTCTGTACTGAGCCTGAGCAGTCATCTCCACCAGCTGGCCAAAACGTACCTCTACAATCATACTACAGGAGATAACTGAATTCAGATGTTGCTGATAAGATTTAGCCTAATGTTGCCTAGACTACACTCACCATGATGCCCCTGGAGCAGGTGGCTGAACAAGGGAGGTCTCACCGTTCAGTTCCCTCTCAGTTGGGTTGTTATTCCATAATACATCAAAAGAGGCAGATGACTGATTATGTGACACAGTCTAGGATACCTGGTTGTCCTAGCTGTGATTCAGGATCAGAATATGAATTGATTCTAATACCTAAGCTGTAAAACATCTTCAACTGGATGACTGAGATTTAGAGTGAGTGCTGATATGCCCTTGTAATGGAATTTGCCAGCTGGAATGTTCAGGTGTTAACTCTCTCAGGAGCTAACCGTCAGAAAAACAAGGAAGGACAAGTCTTCAAAAAAGAGGATCTGCCCTTTAGGACAAAATCCAGCTGAGAAATCAAGGAATTGAAGGCTCCAAGATTTGGTTAAGCAGATCTTATTAGAGATCTTGAAGAGAGAAGGACAAAAAAAGAAGGGGGGTGGGGAGGGAGATTCAAAGCAGTGACTAGATTTAACACATGAGCAAGCAGGCCATGAAGATGCTCATGGCATTACAGTGTATCCCTTTCATGATACTGAAATGAAAGCAGTCCAGTTTATGTCCAGTTGTCACTGCCTGTAGAGCTGACACTGTATTTAGGACAGAAAAGGGCTTCAAAATATATATGAGATACTTAAATTAGCTAAAGGAGGAAAGAGAAGCTTAAACGCACTTAGTTATCTCAAAGTAACAATGACCTCTAAAAACCTAAATATTGAGTTATCATACAGCAATTCATTTTTTGTGGGAATCAAACCACGGGATCTAACTACCAGCAAGGAAAGGTATACAATTAAAATTATACTTACAGCTTCACCTTTGTGGCCATCTCCTTTTGCTCCACGTGGTCCCGGTAGTCCAGGTAACCCCCGGTTACCCTAAATAGAAAAAAAATCAGGCACTGTGCCAGTAACTGGATCATCAGTTATTACCACAATAAAACATGTATTTACAAACATCTGAAGAAACTGTTCAAGATCTTTTTGGAAATATAGAATACCAGTTGTCAGCTCTTGCAATTTGTTTGCAAAGCTCAGAAATCTTTAAGCTTTTTTAATGCAGTTTCAGTTGCTGAAATTAAGATTTCGGAAGAATAAGAGGTCTTACTAAGTAACATCTAATTTCTAGATTTGTAGTTTCAGAGAGAAATTTTCAGAACATTGACAACTTCAGCCAACCAATAGTTATGACTTAAGGTTTTTTTAAGCTATTTTAGTTTAAAGTTATTTTGTTTAAAGTTTAATTTGGTTATTTAGTTTCAAGCTATTCTAAGGGGTTTTTTTTAATTACTTCATGATTTTGGGGGATAGCAGTTGTAATATCTGAACAGTGAGTTTAACAATACTGACATGATATGCCAGCCTTAAGTTATCTTGAGTTATGTTGTACATTTTGCATTTCAGAGAAATGACACTGGTTCTTTCATACAGTAAAGTAAAATAGCATTCTACATGGGAAAGAAAGAAAAGAAAGAAACATAACATATTATATTATAAAAAACATATAATTTCTCTTATTTTATGGTAAAATGCTCTGTATCAGGAGACCATCACTGCTTATGTTGACTCTTCCGCTGACTCCTACTAAGAATTCTGCACATTTGAAAAATCTCAATATTTCCTTTCTCTACAAAAACAAAAGCAAATATCAATCTTCTCCTCTTCCCCCACTTCATTCCTGATTTTCCTGATATTTAATGAGCAAATTAGCAGAACTTACAATATGCTGTTCCTTGCAAAAACAAGAAAGTAAGTTTCCTATGTGACAGTACTGCCAATCAGAAATCTTTATTGCTACTTGTAGGTCACACACCCACTCCACTCCTAAGCATGATATGTGTATGGCCATACAAGGAGCAGTGCGCTCAGTCCCAAAGTGCCATGAAATATAAATGGACTCTAGAAGACAGTGCTGCAGGGTCAGTTTTTAATGTACGTACAGATAACACATCTTGAAGAATTCATGCAAACAGCATTCCTTTCTCCTGTCTATTCCAGACAAAATAAGTACCTAGAAAAAAGAAGTTACAACTGACTGGACAATGAGGGACTGCTATTTCACAAGTGCCTTTTGCCTGGAAGTTTCATCAATAGCGTAACTCTTCAAGAAACTGTGAATGGAGTCCTAATAGCAGCTCCAGTCTCAGGAACTGCTCTGTCTAAGTCCAGTGTCCATGACTGGAAAGCAAATCAACAAATTCCGTAGTTAGATATCCAACAAAATCAGTGTCTAAAGACATCCAAATGTCTTTGAACCTCTCTAGCATAGACACATACAATCAGATCTTCCCAACCAATTTAGTCCTGTCAAGGAAAAATGAAAGAGCTGCTTTGACTCTCCCCAAGGTATACAGAGCAGGTTAGCTCAGGAGGTATGTGAATGAAGAGAAGCAATGGAAAGACAATATTCTGGTTAAGATGAAACTCTGAAACCATTTTAAGAAGGAATTTGGGATAGGGATGCAGGCATGCTTTACACTGAAAGAAAACTGTACATGGTAGTTCACTCATAACAGTACGAATCTCTCCTGTTCTCCAGTCCACAGTGTCTTTCACTGAAAGACTTCAAACACAATCTGATCACCAGATTCAAACTACATCAGCCTTGGAAGATGTTTCTTCATGTTTCCTAAAGAATTTCCAAATCATGGAATTCTGATCCAGTTCTGAGAAAATTTAACCAGCAAGTATACTTTTAGTCCATAAATAGATTTGTAATGGAAAGCCAATTTTACCTTTTCTTCATATTAAATAATTCTGAAATTTTGGATAAAATGAGAAGTGCTTTTTAAAAAACTATTTAGTAGCATTTTTTAACAATAAAGGAAATCATGAATTCATCCTTATTTTTACCTCAAATTCCAGTGCAGTAAAGAACTGCCAAACAGATGTTTTCATTTAGTCTTAGCAGACCACTGTAAACATCAAATACATGTTAACACATTCTCCTCTACAAGAATTGGCTGGTTTTGTCATTAGTAATGCAGTTATAAATCCATTCAGGATTATGTTCCAAATCTGTCATAAATGATGGTTCTCTAGTCCAGACTATTTAGTTTCAATTTGTTTATAGCTACATCCAAAGCATAGAAAAGATGGTCCGGGAATGCTTCTATGATTATTGCCTCTCACAGTTTTGAGGGGTCTAGATAACACAACCACAATGACTCACTGCAAGTCAACAAGGTAAGTGCCATTGTTGTCACTGATGGTGTGTTGATATTCCTCTATACCACCATCCTTTCCAGGACAGCTTTTTAAAAGTGATTTCCTGAAGCAGTAATGTAGAGACAGTTTCTTCTCCACTCTTAAAAAAACAAAATAAAAGATAGAGAATAAACATAAATCTCATATCCATGGTTTGCACTTTCTCTCAACATCCCCATGTGTAAATAAGAGGAAAAAGTTTAAAAATGCTTGCAGATGGGATTTTGCATATCCAGCAAGAAAAAAATGGACAATTTCAGTGTTGAGAAAAAACTTAAAATAACTGGCATAATCAAAACCTAAATTATTATGTATGTATGTATGGAAAACTAGGTCAAGTTTATTGCTTCTTTTTATAGGAAGTGAATTAACATTCCAGATTATAGACAATGCAAGTCACTATAGAGTTGTTGAAAATTCTAAAATATAAGCTGTTGAATGCATATAGATCAAAGGGCTATCCAGCAACATCAAAAAAAGGGTACTGGTCATGACCCTTTTGAAAATGATCCTAGGAGCACTTTTCTTCTGCTGCTCTTCTTCCTCCTGTACACAAGCCAATTCTGTTGAAAAAATTGATAAGCTTCCTCAGAACAATTCTCCTTCTCCTTTGAACAACCTGGTCACTTTTTCAAAGACTGCAATCCCCACGTTACCACTGAATCCTCAGTGTCATCTCTGGTCTTTCACTTGTGTGTGTTGATCTTGCCAGTTAACTTTTGAATGCTTGCATAGTGAGCACGAAAATCCTCCTGAAAACTACTGTACTCCATCCTCAGTGTTGAAATTAAGAATGAAAAAGATATAACCAAGTAAATCCTATTCTGTAACCTAAATGTAAATAAGTACTTCCAAAAGACATATCTTTTAAAGTCATCATGTTGGGTCTTACCTATGTTTTTGAATGCCCAGGATTTGCAAGACTGAAACACAACAGCCAAAATTACTAATACCTTTCAGTTTATACTCACTAAAGAGTATATGTGTCAAAGACCATAGGAGATAATGAAAAGTAGAGAAGAATTTAAAGAACTACCTTCCTAATGAAGCAGATCTCCTGAGGGAAGTTTCAGAAGTACACTGAACTAGTTATTCAACTCATTTTGTGTTTCTTATTTGAATAGATCAGAAGTATATTTTCAAAACTGGCTTAATCTGGAATGATGGAAATGTTGAAGAATTGGTTGGTTACTCTTCTGAAGAACTCGTGCAAGTGGTTTCTACAGTCTAGCAAAAGCTTTACATACGTCTTGTGTTTATGTTCCACCTTTTGTCTCAAAGAATTCCTACCGTTGGTCCCATTATTGAATTTCCAGGAAGTCCATCATCTCCTGGTGGCCCCTTGGGTCCCGGCTCCCCCTATCCAAAAAGAAATCAACCCCAAAACATTTTGGTTATTTTCAGTTTCAACTGAAGTTTTACAGAAAAGAAACAGTATTCAACTCTCTCTCACAATGACATGACAATTTCTGAGCTAGAGACTATGTCACTGACATTTGTAGAAGTTTTTGCTGCCTTAATTCTAGCCTCTCTTATACTTTTGCTTCTCCTCAAGAGCGTCAAAAGGAGGAATAACTTGACAGCTTTAGTTTTCAACTGAAGGTTGAGCATTACAATTCATTTTCCATGGCCAGATTCACCCATGGCTTCTGCCTGCTTTCATGTGCACAACCAAGCACAAATTGGTGCAAGGCAGGCATAACCTTGTTCCTGCCGGAGCACCTAGAGGACAGCAAAAATGACTCAGTGACAAGTGCTGGCACAGACAGACAGAGCCTACACATGCAATGGCTCAGCACTTCAAAGCTGCAAACCCCATATACCAGCTTTTATGAAGACTCAGGAAGAAACTTCATTTTTTTTTCAAATATTATCTGTTACAACTGCTGGTGATCTTAGCTCTGCCAGCACCTTTCCTGGAAAACAATCAGGCTTAGATTTCATTTTTCTGGATGTTATCGCTTCACAGAGCAAAACTTGCCTCCTTCTGGTGTTTAATCTAAGGCAACAGATACTTTACTTCACATTAGGATCCTACAAAGAAGCTTTCAATTTTCAGTGGAACTTGATAAGATGGAAAGTCCGTATCTCAGGGAACATTCACTAGGGAACGAAAATCAGACATTCTATCAAAAACAGCTGTTACCATTAGAGAGAGGCATATGAGAAAAAAAACAGCTATCTAATGTTACTGTCTTTATATTATTAATAGCTTAATGGCTGTCAAGGGAAATAAAACTGTGGTCCCCAAGCATCATTGTAGCTTAAAATAAATAGATTTAAAATAAAAAATAAAACATGCTGATTCCCTACATTAGAAATTTGTAATGTCTGGCTTCACTGCTGCAGATACCAGGATGTTCCAAGAACACAATTACTAGTATTGTACTTCCCAGAGCAGAGAGAGAAAATGAACTTCTCTGTAGCCTGTTATACTACTGAGTGATAGTTAAAAAACAGAGATTCTCGCTTAAACAAAGAAATTATTCTGGAGCTAAAGAGACAAACAATTATCTATTTTCTAAAAATCAATCTGCATTTCATAATTACCCACACAACTTGTTCTGTTGCATCAGCCATTCACATAAAAGGCCTGATCTAAAATTTAGTAAAGAATCTGGAAAAACTCCTACAAACTCCAGTAGATTTTGTACTATGGCCAAACTACTATAAAAGTGATATGAATTGTAATGAAATGAATAAAATCAAAGTGAAAAAGACAATAAGGTCTTCAAAGCTCTTATTTTTCAGCAAGAATTTTATCAGTGGACGATCCTGACCGACTTTCTTGCTTATCCAAAAAGTCGCAGTATCCAGAAAAACAGCATCATATCAAGAAGGGAGACCAGTGCTCTGAAACCCACTTTCATGCCTGCCACGAAATCTGGTACATTATAGTGGTTTTAAGCCAATAAAAGAGACATGAGCAGAATGCCACACTCTTCTCCTTTCTTCCTTCTCTGTGATTGCGTTTTTATTACGTGTGCCCCGAGCTTCCTCCATTCCCTTCTTCATTCCTCCATACACAAACAAGTCCAAAACATGTCCAGCTCCCTGTGATATCCTGTCACCAGCCTAGTGAGCACACTATATATCATACCTACACATGTGTGTGTGTGGGGGGGTAGGCGTATATCTTTAAGGAAGAAGAAAAATGGGGATGAAACGACTTCAGAGTGATAGGATGTGAATTAGGGATTCCTATAGCCTGAAAACTTATCGCCAAAACTTAACAGTGTCAATTAATGTTCAAATTGCCTGCTATATTGTAAAATCAGCAACTATATTCTTCTAAAATAAGAATGGGGTGGCGGAGAATTTTCAAGTTTCTAAAACTGTCAAAGTTAGTTTTACTGTTGCTGAATCTGCATGTTTTACTCTGAACAACAAGTCCCACTCATTTCAGTTAGATTTTCTCCATAAATGCAATGAGGAGGATTTAGCTCTAGTTATCTAGCATATGAGATTTCATTTATAGTAGTATCTACAGGCCAGTTGTTCGCTTGGAAGTGATATACAAACAATCTTTACCAAAAAAATCCTGTAGTTCATCATATAACTCCCTGGAACCATGCACAGAAACATTCCTGCAAGGACTTTCTTGAACAGTTATGAAACTTTTAGTCTTTCTAAAAAATAATTTTTTTAAATGGGTAAGTGAATTTGAAAAGAGAGGGCTTCAAAGTGATTACATAATAAAAATACAATGTGTAAGGATACTATTTTTTTATATAAATGGTTTCAGGAGGTAATAACATGCACTAAGTCCAGCACTGTGTTCAACAGCCTCCAAACACTGTTAGTTTTTGATATTTTCCAACTCTCCTTATATCTAAAATTCAGCCACCTTTGTTTCAACAAAAAGAAATTTTAACTCCTTTGATTTACATTCTTTTAACTTTGACAGAAAGGTGTATTACAAATTTTTCCATCTCTGGTCTTCAGCAAGCACATATCAGATAATCACCTTTGGTCCAGTAGGCCCCTGAATAGATGATCCAGCGACACCAGGTGGCCCTCTCTCTCCAGGTTCACCCTGTTACAAAACAGTATCACCTAGGTTTAAACATACAGTTACATTTCCAGCTCAAGTAGCAGTAAGTATTTTCAAAACTTTAATAATATAAAATAGCTAAACTACTTCAGGGAAAAATGGACAACATTTTGGAAAAAACATATCAATTTATTGCTCTTGTAGAAGCTGTTCCAAGTTTCAAGTTTTACATAACTATTGGTTGAACTGTATATTTGATTTTTGAACTTTAATTATTTTTTTTTGTGTAGAGCTTACAAAGCCAACTGAATAATCTGAACATTTGTATGATTTGGATTTCCTTATCATTCACGGTGATACTTATTACACACAAAAAGGTCTAACAGAAAGTTAATGTTTCAACGTCAAAATTCACAAAATGTCATGGTTAAAGTCACTTGGACAACTTTAATTTAGCTTTTTAGTGCTCAAATGCAAAAAAAGTCTGTAATTTTATGTTTGCCTATCCTTTTTCTCCTCAGCTGCATGTATCATTCAGGGCAAAGGATGGAAATATTTCTGCTTTTCCTTTTTTTCTGTGCAAGTCTCCAAGCATGATACATGTTTGCACGAGGAATTTGTAGGTTACAGAAATCCCATAGGTCCTGCATCAGGTAAAAAGGGAAGGGCTACCCTGAAAGAGCAAGCTTACTTTTGGTCCTGCTGGGCCTTGTACTCCTCTATAACCAATCAGTCCTTGGGATCCTTTGTCTCCTGGGTCACCCTGATCAAAACAAAGCTTTTGTTTAAATCACAACAAAGTTTCATTCACACCTGGCAGATACACAAATAAGCAAAAAAGACAACGACAATGAAGCCCATAACTAGAAAGGTATTTAGATGTTTCACTCCAACTGAGATCTCGCTCAGTTTTAGGATTTGTCCCTAATGCCATAAATTTTACCAGGTGAGACAGAAAAGCATCTGTCTCTCTATTAATACATCTTTCCAGGCTTTTAATTTCGTATTTAGGCATGTAAATAATGACTTAATTTCCCTTTGTTCCTCCTTCTCTCCCTATCAGCATACTGGGGTAATTTGTCTCCTAACTTTAAGAAAAATTCTATACTAAATTTTTAGAAAATCTCTATTATTCAATTAACTTTTGTCTCTGTGTTTATATAGTGTCTGGTTTTGCTGCACTTGTGCAGGCTAAGGAATGCATTCTTCTCTCTCAAGCCCTTTTAAATCATCAGTTAAAATATAATTACTTCTTTAAGATATAATGAATGGAAAGATAGGCCAAAAACTGAACTCTCATAAAATAGGTCCATCTAGTTTGTACTATTTCTCAAGTGAGCATGTTAAGCCATACCTTTTGGCCTACATCTCCTTTGCCAGGGGGTCCTTCTGGGCCTCTTGGACCTTGATCTCCCTTTTCCCCCTAATAGAGATTAGATGGTTAATGAATTTTCATTTAATTATTTTTTCTTAATCAATTAATAAATGGACTTCTGAGAACCAAAGCTTGCATCAATACTTCTCCCAAAAATATCATTAAAAAAATCTGAACAGAATTTTTTTCTGCAAAAAAGAAAATATTGAGAAAGATACCATCGTTTTCTGTCTTCTTAACCCCTCCTCCACCACTCACCTCCTGCATTCATATTCCTTATTTCTACATAGTAGAAAGTAGTAGGCCAATTGCACTTGCATTAATCTTTTGTAGGATGAATTCCATGCATATACTCATATGAAGAGGAGAAATGTTTGCAAATTTATCACAACAGATCTTATGTCGACCAATTCTGAGACATATGATGTTTAAGAAGCAGCAACTTTATCAACTCAGTAGCCAAAACCCAATTGATGCTGCAAGTATTTGCCACAGATATAACTTCAAATAGTTCACAAATAATGCACAGATTATATTATATATAGGAAAACTATCTATCAAATATTTAGGAGTAAGATCAACAAGATTAGTACATCAGAATGTCTGTAGATAATTCAGAAATTGAAAAAGAGATTATAATTAATTTTAAAAGTCCATTTCTGATTCGAGCTGTTGATGAACATGATATTACAGAACCTGCTTTTGTTAGGCTCTGGTCTGAATCCTGTTTCTGTGAGCCAGCTTCCCACTTGCAAATAACTGCGATCATATCTCTGTGCTTACTGTTCACTGCAGGCATCAAACAGTTCTTTGCACTGCCTTGAATACCTGAGATAGCTGCTCAGTACTGACATTTTCGCTCTTAATGAATTATGATAAAAAGATGGTGGCACCAAGATGATCTTTAGAATGATGGTAACGTGAGAGGAAAAAAACAGCATTCCCAAATACAACAGCCAGCTCTAATTTTAACACAACATCTACACTTAATTGTATCACTTGTGATATACTGGGATCTTCATTTCTGAGCACTTTAATAGTAGGTGACTTCAAATTTTATTATAAAACTTAAGTAACCATAAAAATGGTAAATATTTATCCGAAATGGAAGAGTTATCACCTTAGACTGCAGCTGTCAAGCTGGTGTTTGCACTGCCTTCATAGCTGAAATTGTATGGATAAGATAAAGCAAAATGTGAAGCTGGATTCTCAACATGAGATATTTATTATAGATAATCAGACATTTTCTGATTAAAGTCATACAGCTAAAAAATTGAACCATGTTAATTAATCAGTTCAAAGTGTTGGGCTGCTGCTCCCCTCATTTAAGAGCTGCACAGTAGCAAATTTTGGAGGGTCCCTGCATCTTAGAGTATTTTCAAAAATCGGCCAAAGAACTGATTTTTGTTCACTAAGCAGCTCATTCCTTTTGCAAAAACATAGATTTGAAAGCCTCCTTTTAATTTATTCTGAAATGACTATTTTGGGCACTCTGCTTTGCTTTCCTCTAAACTTCTTTCCACCATTTTGAAACTACTATTTTTTTCCCCATGATGGAAGAGTTTCTCTTCAAATCTCAGAATTTCCTTTAGAAATGACCAGCACAGGTTTTAGCTGCCTGTAACAGTTTCTGTACCAGGCTGACAGACTTCAGTCAGTGCTCACAATCCAGGTAGTGTGCCCTAGGTCACACTAATTTGAGCATGACCTCTTGGCGTCAGAGAAACTTTGAGCAGACTGTGAGTAATAGACTAAAGACAAAAGCTATCTGTTGTCCAAGAAGATCACGAAATCTAGTGGCAGTCAATAGCCCACAAAAGGCAGGGGAGCTGGAATAGTTTCTGATTCAGATGGGAGCCCTTAAACTTAGTTAAATTTATTGGAAACTTCCTCTCAATTAACATACTGCCTCTTCTTGAACAAACTATGAGCATGTGCCCTCTCCCAGGAAGAACACCTTGCTATTACATACCTGCAAAGTAATGCAAACTTGCCTTACCTTTCTCCCTGCCTTCCCAGGGTCTCCCTGCAGCCCTTTCTCTCCTGGAAGTCCTGATAGACCTGTATCTCCCTTAGAGAAGAATAGATAATTATATCTGCATACCTCAGTAAGTTGTTCTATTCTGTACAATGGATTAGAATATTAATTAATGTCATACAATATTTTTGCTGTTATTCCCAGTGAGTTAAATATGCTATAAAGTTAGTAATTTTTTCTAATTATACAATCTAAAATATATGTTTTAAATTTATTTCTTGGTTTTGTACTAAATAAATTTGCTTTTATTTGGAACGTAAAAACACATGATTAAATGGTGTTTGTTTTTCTATATGCAAGAACAATATGACAGGAATGTCATTTACTTGCAAGGTCAAACATCTGGGTCTTAAGTAATGATCAACCTAAATTGCCTGTCCAACCTAATCAGTTCTCTTATGCATTTACATTACAGTCATTGGTTTATCTGACCACATATCTTCTGCCTTATTCATTGCATGACTTGGATGACACTAGTAAAGTGTTTGTACCATAAATGAAGTTGTTGACTACAGGGCTACTACCTCACTTGCTGCATAAACTCATCTAGGCATTACTTTTAAGACAGGCCTTGCCACAAAGAGTTGAAACCAGCAGGAATAGATCCTATAGATAAGTACTTCTTACGTGATCCTGGGAAAATTCAGTTAAAACAAAATGGCCATGTCATTTTACCTGTTTTTTTTTTTTGAAATCCTACTTGAAACAAGGACTTGGTATACAGCCTTCAAAAGTGCAGCTAAAGTCAATTAAAGCTGTAAGTCATCACCAGCTCTTCTAACACATGGGTGGTATGGCCACCACTTTCACAGAAACTGCATTTGTTCCAATCTGTACAGAGGAACAGAGGTAGCAGCAGCCTTTCTAACAGGTCTTGGAGTATTGTCATTAGCTTAGAAAACACAGAGACAAACTCTGTTCCTGTTATGGCTGACATAATGATTTTAGGAGAGAGGGTGAGAGCCCTAGCACAGCAATATGTGTTTAAAGGATAAAACTGTGAAGTTAGAGCAATATATGTCACTGAAATCCTTCCTTATTTTGATCATAGTCAATTTATACAAAAAAAAAAAAAAAAAAAAAAAAAAAAAAAGCCCAAAAAACTTCTCTGTAGTTTATCAGCAACCTGGGAAAGAATGAGAAGCAGTAGCAGTTAAAAAAATAGGCTGACCTTAAATCCTCGTACTCCAGTTCCTGGAAGTCCTGGCTCTCCTTTTTGTCCAGGTTCACCTGGTTGACCCTAGTAAGAAAGAAATCTTTTGTCTGGCAAATGAGTATAGTTTAGCTTCATTCATTACTTGTACAACTTCACTAGTTGCTTTAGAGATAGTCAGATTTTCAACTCAGTAGTTTTCCACTGTAAAAATCTATTCTTTCAAAACCACAATAACTTGTAGGACTTCATCTACTTTATTTAACTTTGAAATGGGGAAAAAGTCTATGTGAATCATTCAAACTTTCTCATTTTTGTTTTAACTCTCTCTCTTAAATACATTTTATATTTTTCATTCTGTATCAATATATTTAAGACTCTTTTGTCACTGAAAGAAAGGTGAGTCCAAATAAAGAAAAATCAGAACTTCTGTATATGGCACTAAACTCATTTGATATGAACATATCTGAAAGATATTTTGTTTGTAAATTTGTGTTCATTCAGAACCTAAAATCCACATTCACAAAGCTTTTGGGCTGGAGGCTAAGCAGAACCCATATGCTGTACTTGTGGAACACCTTGATAACGTTGGAGCTTTCCCCTCAAAGATCAAAGCTGAACTGCTATCTCCAATGAACAGTTACATTTTTCACTTCATCAAAACACGCTCTTGAAAAGCCTGGTGAAGATATGTTGATTCTTGCTGCTTGCTAGTGCTTGCTGCTTCTTGCCATTTTTTAAAAACATGTCTGAACCATTACCTTTGGACCTGGCAGACCAAAACCTTTAGATCCTTTTGCCCCAGGGTTTCCTTGTGGACCCTGTATACCCTAAAAAACAAAATAAACTAGTTAATGCAACATACGCTTCCACTCTTGAAATTCATCATCCATTTGGGGCACCTGATTTATTCCTATACAAATTATTGTGCAGATTAGACCCAATTTCTATTTTCTTGATTCTAATACCATTCGAATCCATTGGGATCATTTATTTCAGCAAGCTTTGGCTAAAGACTAGTTTGATACATTTTAAAATGAAAATCATTGTGAGGCTTCTAATGTCTCAACATCAGAATTAGAGCTTTGATCGAATTAAAAAACAAAAAATGCATGCAAATGTTCATTATATCTCCAAAGTATAGGCCCTGATCCTTTTTCTTTTGAAGTCAGTAGGAAAACTATTTTCCTTTAGGAGAGCAGTAGGGCCCATGCACCCATCCTTCCTATCCATCAGGGTTGAAGAAATAGATGAACAGGATTAGAATTAAGACTGGTTCTCATAAATATGAGATACAGTCTGCAGTCTATCTGATGAAATTCATCACGTTGCTGCTATTGCCAATAAAAAAAAAAAGAAAACATTTAATTCCGAGATGTAATAACTAGAATTAACTTATGTAAGACAAATTATCCCCATCTATCTGATGACAATGAGACTTCAGGGGGAGTACTGTATCCAGTCTTGGTTGCGTCGCTTTATGAAAGAACCAGACAAAATGCAGGGCAGATTTCACACGGGAGCTAGGCAGTTTATGGGCTCCCTCTAACTTAAAAATGGAGTAGACAAATGTCTGACTCAGCTCATACCAGTCAACTTTGTCATATGTGCAGCTGAACGTCTGTCCCTGTCTCAGACTTACCTGGCTTCCTGGATTGCCTATTCCCGGAGGTCCTGCTGGGCCCTGTGGTCCCACTTGGCCTTGTTCACCCTATATTAAAAAGTCTGTAAGTATTCCAGGAAGCTAAATTGCAATAATATATGTCAGCTGATCAACATATTTAAACTGAACACACAACAATAGTCCCCAAGCTGTCTTATCTTGAAGTTTGCTACTTCAATTTGATTTAAATTAGTTTGGAATAACTAAAAGTCTACCTAGGGCAGTTGATGTAATAAGAACATAATACACTTTTCTACAAACTACATCTCATTTATAACTTTGGACTATCACAGCTATAACATTATAGTTAAAGTAAAAGATAGTAAAAGTAAATAGTAACATAGTAAAAAGATTTGTGATTTATCTTTACAGACTGAGAATAAATGTAAAGACTTTCTTGTACTGAAATATACACAATTGCTTTTGCAACACTCAGAAGAAAAACATACAAGTATAAGCTGAAGGCAGAGAACATTTTTGAAAAATATTTGCCAAGCCCTCACAAAAACACTGATTTAGTTACAGACTATTGTGAATAACTTTCACCAAGACAGTGTAAAAGATCTATATGAAAAATTGCTGGGAAGATGAGTTTAAATTATTTTGAAACATCAAATACATATTTATTATATAAATTTATGTCTGTGTGTATGCATGTATGCAAATATATTTTATTTATATATATACATACACACACACACTCACTTTAACTAAAATAATCTATTTCACAAAACTATCTATTAGAATAAAAATAGCAGCAATACATAGCATTTTTAAATCTAAGCGTAAGGAAATATAACGGATAAGACATCAATGTGAAGTATGTCTCTCAGAAAAAAGACTAAGCAACTATGTTACCAATCTCCACTCTAGCTGTTTGAACAACCAAATTAGCTCTTAACCTCTGCCTACTATGTGCTACTTCTGGAATTAAGGAAAGGAATTAAGACCCTAAAGCAGGACTCAGACAAAATTCAGCCATCCACATTCAAGATTGTGACACCAAAAACTTCTGCTTGGCTATGTTCCAGGCATGGCATCAATTTTTAGCCTACTTTTCAAGGAAATAAAGCATATAACATTGTACTTTCTGTATGTCTTTTAGTCACTCCTGTAAACTTCTGAAATTATCTGCCACTGTCAAGGAGAAGAGCTGGAAAGGTGAAGACCTCAAAGACAGTAGGTTCCTACAAGTGTCATGAAAATAGTCTGCTGCAAATAGAAGAGAAGCTAAGCACACTGAAGGGTGAGAGGAGAGCTAAGTGTTTTATGTGTGTTTGTATAGGGAAATGAAATTAGAGGTACTGTAGAGCACTTGGGGAGGGAATGGAGGTATTATGGTGGGGAGATCATAAGGGTATTGAAAGGGTCACAGATCCACGAAGGTGTCAGGGATGCATGACGCCAGTCCCTAGGAAACAAAATTCTATCAGTTCTACTTATCCCAGAAATGTTTATTTACCTTAATGTTCTCAAACACTTACTGTCCTGATCCTGATTTTTTCCTACCAGACCTGTGAATAAGACAGCTCATTCCTGTGCAGATAAAAGATCTTCCTGTATCTAAAGCCTCGAGCAAGATTGTCTGGCAGGTGCTCACTGACCATGCCTCTCACAAATAGATCAAATCAGACCAAACCCCAGCACCAGGCTTACTCCAAAGATCTTAGAGACTATTTGGTTGGAGAGTAAGATGAGTAAGTTCAAACTGAACTCCCCACATCTGAGAAGAATGCCCTGCTGATTAAGCTGTTGGTTACTTTGGATGGGAGTGCTGTCCTCTCCTCCTGCTAACATACAGTGAGGAACAGGAATTGTGGGATAGGAGGGCAGGAAAACAATGGGAAGTAGGACTAGGGCTACGGCACTAAACCATGAGAAGGAAGATCTGGATCATTGCCTCTGCCCTATGGGACATTTCAGCATTTTTCACCAGCCATTGTCTGGAGATGTACGAGATACAGGTTGGAATCTCCTCAAGCAACAGGAATCAAAATTGTTGTGGGTTACACTTTTGGGGACTGGATGCCAAAAAGCTAACAAATTTCAGAAGCTAGACTGCACACTTGCCAGCCTCAGATCCATTAGGCTAGATGAGACAAATGGAGTTTTCTTTTTTTTTTTTTTTTTCCTATTTAATTAAAATATGATATATTTAGAAGTAATACTTATCAGATAAATTTAGGAGGGAAAAAGTCCATTTTTTCCTCTCATTCTGCCAGCTTCATACAATACAGTCCTTGGTGCTCTCAGTTAATACTAGAAGGCTCAGATATTTGGATAGATGAATGCAGTCTGTGAAGCTATATGAAATGGTGTAGAGTAGTTCCTCACAGTTCCGGCTAGAATACATTTACATATTGTTGTAATATTGTGTGAATAATTCATCATTAATTTTACTATAAATATGTTCAGAAAAATGCTTTGTGCCTCACCTTATCACCTTTGATTGGTTGCCCTGGCAGTCCAGGTGGACCAGCAACACCTTCAGAGCCTTTTTCACCCTAGAAACATGTGGCAGTTCTATAACTGTATTTATGAGCTTATAAAGGAAACCATCTCAGACAAACTGGTCACCACAATGAGGAGGAAAACAGTATTCCTTCACAAACAAATGAGATAATCAATGGAATTATTATTATTAGGCAAAACAATTCAGCTACAATTCGTAACATACTACATCAGCATTTATCGCGTTGTTGAACCAATTTATTTCAGATGACTTTAAAGAAGAGAAAGGAGAAAATGAAACAGGAAGAAGTAGGAAGGTACATTTTGAAAATGCGATAACATGTTCATTATGAAAGCAGATGGAACAGTTCAGAACCTTCTGGTACGAGGGCATGGCTAACATCTTTTCTATAAAAGGAAGAAAAATATTCTTTGCTTAGAAGTTCAAGGCTCTAGAGAATCTTGAAACCACTAAATAAGAGGGTTATGTTTTGATAGGAAGCCCAGTTGTGATTTAACCACACATCTTTGGTTATCTGTATTTATTAAAAAAACCACATGTTTTCATACATTAACCCAGTGATTGCCCTTAGGGATGGAACAGTCCATAGAGACTCATACAGTCCGTGATTTAGCTTCCCGAAAATGGCAAGACAGAATGAAAATGATTCTTGCATGCTTTCTTCGAATACAGAATATAAATAGCTAAATAGTTTTTCAGAGAAAACTTATCTCATTAATGCTACAAAAATAAGATCTCTTATCAAATACAGAAATAAGAATTCCATTAACTTCTTACTGTCAGAGAGATTGTACAACTTTTTGGTAATTAGTCTGATAGAATTCTTCAACTGGGAGGGATGTTTGGAGAGGACAATGATTCAGAAGACCAAAATCCATCAGCTGATATTTTTTACCAGTGAAATGATCAGTCATCTTAAATAACTTAGACACAATTGCAAATTTGTCCCACAAAGTTAAAAAGAAAAAAAAAAAGAAAGAAAGAAAAAAAGAAAAAAAAAGTAATTACTGTAAAACTACCTTCTGGCCTTGAATGCCCTCTCCTGGTAGCCCTTTCTCACCTGGCAGACCATCAGGGCCAGGTGGTCCCTGTAAGAAAATAAAAACATCTTCAGACTGCATCAGTAATTACAGTTCTTACTGACATTTTGCCTAACTTGCTAGCATAGTTCCTTGCATCCCTCACGACACTGATAACTGCAGTAAACAACACTTAAACAACAGCTGGCTGAGTCTAGGCAATTAAAACAAAGTGCAGCAACCCTTAATTGGAAGATTTAGATTAGAATAAGCTAATGCTGAAATAGTGAGAATAACATAATTAATGGCTAAAGATTGTATCCTTAAAGCCCAAATGAGACTTTGAATTAATTTAAATAAATACATTTATTGCTGTGAATTTTATTGCTTATAATTTTGTGTGCCCAAAATCACTAAAATAAGTAATTTGGATTTTTTTTCTTAAAAAATGGGATAACTCACAAAATAAGGGAGTTATAAAACAACACGTAACATTTCTGTATGGAAGAAACAGTGAAACTTTTTTTTTTTATGGCTAAACATGCAAAATGAGAGAACGCCAATTTGGCTTCAATAAATATTTGCAATGCCTTCTGTTCTTCCAGAGAATTCAGCTATCTTTCGTTATCTGAAGTTATAGAAGAGTTTTTAAGGATGATTTTGATAAAATTTAAAGTTTCTACATTTTTTGGTGAGAAAAATTCTCTTTTGGAATCACAAGGTGACTTTTAAAAATGTTATCAGAATGAAATGTGGATCCTTTAACCGCTTTTACACCAGTCCACATGCGTGGCTCCTTAATTAATAATAATCTTTGTGATTTTTAATGAAATACACAGGAAAAATATGCGTTTTAAGCTATATCTAGCAGGAAGAAAAAGCAGCCAGTGAGGACAGACTCAATGATGAAAAAAGACATCCCCTTGCTACAAATTAAAAACACTGTTTCCAAGATAGCCAGCAGAGGAGAGAACTGTTTCTGAAAGCTACAAAAAAAAACTTGTTAAAGGTAACTTATTGTAATTCAAAATATAAAGATACAATTAAGAGCATAAAGAAAAAGCATGTTGGCAAATTTGGCTTTTTGTTTCTGATGCAATTAAAATTACACAGACATGTTGAAAAATAGCTAGGCCCTTAGATTTTCATCTTCTTAAAATTTGATTTTAGACAATTTTTAAGAGACTGTCCTTAACTCAAACAAGTACTGTACACCTATTAATAAACTTCATGTCTTTCTGCAAACTGGATACTGTAATCTCGCTCACATGCACCAAGTAAAATCCTCCTCCCTGCCACCCTCCCCCCTCAAAACAAAACAAAACAAAACCCCAAAACTTGTTTGGAAATGGCTCTATTCCCCACTCTGGTAAGCCACATGCAGTAAGTATTGCAATACTGGGCTGGCACATCCAAACACATTTCTGTTGCTCCAGACTAGGTACTGACTTGTTTATGGAATCAGTAGCCAGTACAGCTCCTGCCAATAAATCAAGGTCACTAAGCCTGTTATTATTCCTACTTCCAATACATATATCACTGACTTACTGGTAATCCTGGCTCGCCAATTCCAGGGGGTCCTGGGAATCCAATTTTTCCTTCTTGGCCTTGAGCCCCCTTGTGAAAAAGAATATTAGAAATTTCAGTCCTAATTCAACATGATGCTTTTGAAAAATACAACATTTATATATAGATGAGTTAATCATGTCACCAGACAACTCTGAAGTCAAACATGTAGCATCTCTTGATGTAAAACAAACAGAAACAATAATTTAGAAACATTACAAAGTAACTTTCAATTAACACTTGGAGCAGCAGATTGCATTCCAGTCTTCAAGGCAACAGCAAAAGGGTGTTATCTCTTTGCATTGCGGCAGCTGCTTAGAGCACAGGCCCTAGGAGGTGACATAGAGGAGGGAAGTCAGTCTAAATTTGGTTGCAGTACAAATCAGCCATGAAGCACAGATGCCCAGTTGTGAGGGATCCTTCCCTTAGCCTCAGCCTAGGTACTCAAATTGTATTCAAGCCTGCTTCAGTAGAACATTCAATCTCATGGGAACACCAGGCGCTACATAGTTTCTGTGTCTCCTACTTACAAAGTGTTACAATCTTCAGCATTACTCCAGTGTACAGAGGACTACGTGCTTCAAGGATAAGAGTATAAAGTAGTTTTCTCTCTCCTCAGAGTAGTACAGAAACTGTACTGAGGAGTGACATTCCTCCTCCATAAACTATTTTCCCTCTTGGAATGATCAAACAGAGCCCCTTTTACTGTTTCTGAGCTATATAATCCTATAGACCCTGCTACACTGCACAGAGAACATGCAAGCGTCCAATGAATGTAGAAATTAGAGTAGTAAAAGCATAAAAGTGGGATTATTTTAGACACTGGCATTTGACTCGAAAAAATAGGGAAAATATTTGGCATAAATGAACTCTAAAAACTTAGTAGTCAGACTAATTTGGGTGAGATCTGGTTCTGCTTAATTTAGATCTCTTGTTTGAGTCTAAGCTGTAGGTTTCTAACAAATCTCCTAAACTAAGTAATCATGGTTCCTATATAGATGTCTTTGAAGACCCCCAAAGGAAGATTTGGCTGGCTTACATAGGTAGCCATGATTTCTCCAAGTTAGCAACACTGCATTCCACCTTGCAGTCTGTCCCTCAGTGAAGAAATAATAAGGTAAATCTGTCACTTGATTGTATATCCTAGTGGTTGAGATACATTGCTATGCCTTTAAGTACATTTACATATCAGTGCAAGCATCTGATAGTGCTTGAAACTCATCTCACATACTTTACCCTCATTTAAATGGCATTATTTCTGACTTCTACTCTTCCACTGGCTTCATAATCAAAACATGGAGTTGCCGGAAAGGCAGCTCTATTTTCTCCATCCCATGCAAATACACAAACCCATCAAGATTATTCATTTTACATTTGGATCATAAGAGTCTGAGTTTGATGAAACAGCAAGTAAGAATTTTCATCAAAAAAAAAGGCTGCTCAGAGTTAGAATTTCAGCAGATATATTACTGAGAGTTACCTTGGGTCCTGGATATCCAACACCAGGGAGTCCTGGGGGACCATAGGGACCTATAGGACCCTGCTCACCCTAAAGGAAAAAAACATGGTAAGAGACAACTAAGTGCAAATGGAACATTAATCAAATTCCCCCTCGGTATCTGTCCATGGCCTCATTTAGGACTATAGAAATATGCATTTACAGTCAAAAAAAAATCTGACTTAAGGTTAAATGTTTAGATTAGTAGCAGGGTCAATACCCTTGCCATACAGTGGTTGGGATAGATAATAATGTTATAAAGCTATAAAGCTTTATAAGCATCAAAAAGATCAAAATGTGTTTGTTCCTTGCCAATCCTTTGTCCTGACCTTATCTGATAATTTGGTATGTGCTTCCTGGTCTCTCTCTCTTTTCAGAAACAATGGGCCTTTGGAAATTTAGTAGTATTTACGGTTTAGACATTGACCTAAAGATTTTTCCCATAGCGATGACTGCATATCATGGCAGTTCTTCATATTGCTGTCTCTGACTGCAGCTCCTAATTCCCTTGTACCTTTAGTATGTTTCTAACAAAGCCACTGTAGGTTCTAGAGACAATGAGCACCAAATCCTCCAAAACAACTGACATTTAGAGGCACCAGCAGGAGTCAGGCAAATAAACCCTTTAAAGATCTGAGTTTTATTGCCCAGAAAACCTGTCACAGACCCCTACTATGAATACACATTCTGATATGTTGGATGATACATTCTAAAACCACTGACTCAGAACATCACGAAGGTCTAATTTAACTCAAGTAATTTTCACATTAAAACTTGGTGTAGCTAATATGATGATGATTTCCAATCAGTTACAACTGAAAGGTCTTACGAGTTCTGCAAATCAGAACAGATTCAATGAGCCATACAGGAATAATCACAAGTACGTACTCTCCAACCAAGCACCTCACACAGCATATGACCCCTGCAGTGAAGAATTTTGCTCTATTTATAAACTCCAGTGCAACCACTGCAGCATCCTCCACTTGCATTTGCTCTGGGATTCTGACATGGAAAAGTGTTTTAAGCATAATATCTATCATTGGGCCTACTTGTGTGCTTAAATACATGCTAAGGGTATATAGGAATATAAGCAGTCATGCGTACTAACAATTTCTTCAAAGCTTTAGGGTTAGCTGGAAACTGGATGCTTTAAGTACTATAATAAGTGAAGAAAATATGCAATAACTCTGAAAAAATTCAATCTCCTCACCTTAACAATGACAAGCTTCAAACGTATTTTTGAATTATTTCTAGAAAGTTCTTACAACAAAGATCTGCAAATCAGAGACTACTTTGAATTCCCTACAAAAAGCACTGTTTGGGAAATTCATTTTTCAAATAAATCAGAAATTAGAGGGAAAAGATCTTCAAAAACAGCTTTTTTTGCAAGGAATAAGTAAATGCACTAGCTTTAAGCCATAAATGAGAGATCACAGAACATCTTTGGGAGCTTAGCTAACCCTTAGCTAAAGGGTTAGTGTAAACAACACATTCTCCCTGAGAATCTCTGGGCAAAGAACAAGAAATAATGAAAAAGTGTGATTTAACTTATACTTCCAAGAGGAAATTCTGGTCCTACTCATGTCATAACTAAAGAGGAGGTTCAACAATGAGAGCAGTTCACCACCAATGTAAGAGAGAAAATCTGTATTTATTGTTTAGTGGAGCTGTAAAATGAGGGGAAGGGGAAAGAGTAAAGAAGGCTGTCAGCACACAATAAAAGAGAGAGCTGAATCCACCACTAAAAGCAGTTTGGTCTGTCCCATTATAGACTATCTCTTGAGCTGAGCCAGTCAGAGGCTGCAGCAAAGGTATATATATCACTATTCATTAAATCCAGATTAGTCCTGGAAAAAATATACCCACGAAATGTGATTATTAAAAAGTTTTTCTTATCAAAATGTATTTATTTTCTGGCAGGCATTTGTATTTGGAGGGGCAAGAAATTTGAGTTTTGTTTCAGAAAATTCAAGTGAAAAGTGGGTCATACTACAGCTTTGAAGAGCATACAAAGGTAGATCAGAAGGAAAGCATGTGTGTGTATGCGTGTGTGGAACAAAAGCATGTGCCTACCTTTTTAATCTACATCTGTAGTGTCTGTCTTACAAGAAAGTTCATATTCCATGAATACGATCTAGGTAGGCAGCAAAACAAGTTGCAAATCAGAATGATTACAGTGATTGCAAAATATTTGATGAGGTCTTTAAAACGCGTGCTTAGAATAGATCAGTCAATGTCTAAAAAGATGCATTCGGGGTCAAGTAAGTATTTTTTTTTCTTTTCCCTTAACTGAGAACTAGTACCATCTGTACTGATGATGTCAAAATTTAAGCTAAATGAAATCCTTTAAAGTCATGTGCCAGAGATTAATGTAATTTTTGGCTAAATATTTTAACTTCTGAATAATCATAAATTCAAATCAACAAAGACTATTGTCTATTCCTACTAAATATAATAATAGCTATAGAAAAAACAACACTGAATTATGTTTATTTATCAGAAAAAATTAAAGCATTTCATTCTAACTGAAATGATAATATTTTAAATTGTTAGATTAGTCAGTGATTCCTTAAGTCCGAGTTCTCCAGTTCACATACTGAGTTCTGAAACCCTTCAGTGAGATTTTTGTATTGAGAGGTCAGTGGAAGTTTTATAAATGACTTCAAAGTGAGATATTTACCTGCTTGTAATCTAGCAAAGAATGAAGCTAAGATGCAGGAAGTGGAATATATAATGAAAGTAAGTAAACAGGTTATCCTTGTGGCTTAATTTCTGATAACTATGCATTTGGAGTGCTATCGTTGCAACTTTAAAGCTAAAGTAGAATGGTAATTGATGTTTAGCCTTAAATTCATTCCTTTAGAGGACAGTATGTTAAATGTGCTATGAAATGCAATGCTCTTTCAAAATTCAAGATTTTGTTGCACACCTTCATAATTATATATAGTTAATAGAGCATGAAAAAGAAAATTATTAAAAGGCAGACAAAAATCAGAGAAAGCTGATATAACTCTGAATAGTACATGTACCTCAGAATACCACACTGATTGGGTATTACCAACATCTACATTGTTTGAATGTAGATTCAGTGCATGTCGCAGTAGCTGTTGACAAAATACAGAATGTAGCAATGAAGTTTGCTATATTCTTAGACAGACAATATTGTTTGGCTTTCATAATAGTATTTATTTTCATGAAGACTTTGGACTAGAGTCCCAAATCAAGTTGGTATATGTTCAGATTATCTTAAATGGATGCATTTTTTTTACTGATATAAAGCAGATTAGAAACTGACTCCTTTTATTCATAGATGTTGTTTTCCTCTTCTGTATATTATGAAACTGATCAAACAAACAAAAAAATTGCTCAAATGGCAGATCTTCCAGACTTTCAGTTCCTCCATGGGATTAACTTGGCACTGAACAAGTTGTCCTTTCAAAATCTGCTTATCAAAAACAAATTTTATTAAGTGTTTCCCATCAGCAGGAAATTTAAGGAAGGCCAAGAATAATACAACCAGAGCTAGTATTTGTCTCCTCTTTAACTCTATTGACACACTCTCCGCTGTAAGTACTGTTGTCCTTTAGGCCAACAGTTACTTCAATTTCAGGACTTTCTGAGTTGCTTTTGTTTAGATGAGAAGTAGGGGAAATATGTAAGGAAATATTTGATACCATTTCTTTGGAAAATAATATACAATAAGACCAACATTTTCAAAAGGATTTTTGTGACTTAGATCCCTCCATCTCATTTCCAAAGGTAATCATTAGGCTACTGAATTTTGTTAATGTCAACATGTCACAAGAATCCAAACACCAATGGAAGTTGAGCTTTGCCTCTGAGTCTATAGGCTCCTCTAATTCATCACCAATTATTTTTTCAACAGCTGCTGACTTAACTAGCAGAGCCCACAGATACACCTCCTTGCAATTTCAAGGCCTGGAAATAGTCCAGTTAGGGCTGGACTTCCCCACCTCAAGGCAAGAGGTCCCTCAGTGAGAAAGCAATAGGCCCAGACTACTGTAAACAATGGCACTTTTAGCCTGACAGATTGGAAAATTGACCCAGTATAGTTTATTGCAATCATGCAACTTTCTGAGCCTGAGTAAAAGCCTACTGAAGTCAGTTCATTTCAGTTCAACAGGCTTTGAGTAAGGCACTACTATGCACCTTGGGTGAGTTGGCTCCTGTGTAAAAATGAGGAAGTCCAAAGGGTGACACAGCAGTTGCCTTGACTTTCTCCTCCTCTATCTTTTGCCACTCAGAATCTCTCCAACTATTCCTTTTAATACTCTGCAGGATTTGCTTAAAACATACTAGCATGATTATCCTTCCTCCCACTACACTCACATGCTGGCAGGATGATCTGGCTTTGACAACTGCAAGAGTTGGATCCCCGTTCTGGATTCCAGCCTGGGAAGCTGTGGGCTCTGCCAGGAAGCACACGCACAAGAGGGGCCTTCTCTCCTGCTACTGCTAGAGATGACACACACGCAGAAGGGACACCCAACATAGCTGCTGCTGGACAGTCTGCTGCTGCTTCCATGAGCACAGCAGAAGATTCACTCTTTGCTGTAACGCTTCCCTCCTGTACCCTCTTCCCACCCGCCTCTCATTCACTCACACAGATACATGGTGGCGACAGCGGTGAGGCTGTGCACTAAACATTAGCTATTCAAATTCCCATTCCTCGTCTCTTGTATGGAAAGGGCAGCATGGGATGTCTGCTGGACTGTGATGTATTAACATTTCTCACAGAATGAATGAAAAAGATCTGCAAACTTGAAGAATATAAAAATATCTATCAGATTTTTAATTTTCTTTTTCAGTAACACCCAGCAGTGTTATAAGTAGGCTTATTACTTATATAAGTTATAATAGGCTACTCTGGATACAGCAAAAGCCACTGAGCACATTGGCTGCATTTGTCGAAACTAAACCTATGAAATGGTGTTGGAACTTGTTCCATTCTAAAAACCACAGTTTGAATGATGCAGGCTCATCTCTCAGCTGAAACAATAAACCAAACTTCTTTGTTGTGTTTGCAGAGTGTCTTCCAAATTGTGTGTTCTGTCTTCCAAATGGACATTCTGTTTCATATCTATTTCCAACAACTTTGAACAGAACTTTCCAAAGGCAATAATTCTGTGGAATGCTTCCTATTCCAAATCATTTGTTCTTTCTCAAGTTCACCCACATGCTAGAGGTATGCTAATATATGTGCTGTCTTAGATGCAGATGGGAGTCCAACTAAATTATTTTTTTCCAAAACTCTTTTTAACCATGATAAAAACATTACTGAGTTTTTTTCTCCAGTGACTAGTGTACCTTAAGCAGCTTCACAGCAGATGTTATCAGTATGTACTGATGTAGCTATTATTATTCCTATAAAAGAAAGATTGTAGAGTTGTAGGAAAATTCTGTTGTGTCAAATGTCTACATCTCTGTTGAAGAGAGGATGTCTGAAGATTAACGAGAGAAAAAAAACCCCACACTACCAGACAACATGCAAAATTTGGAAACTTAAACTATTTGACCTGTTTTAAAGACTGCGTATTTCAAGCTCCATATGTCTGTTAGTAAGCATGGCTTTTACCTTTAACAATCATGGTGTTACAGGTAATGTGAAATTTATTAAAACCACAAATTCCTGGCAATAATATCATTATCTCCACAATTAGAAGGAAAATCTGACTTTTCAAAGAAGCTTCTTCATAATTATTTTCTTTGTCTCACACTGCGTGCAAATTCTTTTTTCTCTGTCTCTCTGTAAAACTTGGTTTTCCTTTAGTGTAATATCAATTAAAGTAATGGGGGAAAAAATCATTTCATCTGAGCTTAATATTTTTACATGTTAAAACTGTACCATTGTAAGCTTGGAATATACATAATAGTCTTCCTTCCTCCCACTCCCTCCAAAATAGCTTAAGTTATGATGAGTACCAGTTAGTGCCAATATAAACACCTACTTTTAAGAAAGCTCATACATAATGTAAGGAACAGAAAGGCTAGATATTTCACAGGAAGCTATGGTAATTACTAACGTCACAAATATAATATTTTTCTTTTTAAGGTAAGCATTAGCAGCAACAACTGGTACAGACATTTTGATAGATATTATTGATATTTTGTATTTTTAAGCTAGCTGTAGTGCATAGGAACTATACTTCCTTATAGGGAAACTGGATTTTTCTATCTCCTGGGAAAGATGTAACTTGTCAGATAAGTAAGGAAAGAATTCATAAGTCATGAGAGAAGTAGCAGCATCCCTTAGCAGTTCATTTTGGGACACATTTTTAGGGAAATATGCAAGGATTAATTTTTCATAGGAGGATTATCCCAAGATGCTTTTATGGGAATAACTGCTTTGAATACTCATATTCAAACTTAACTGTTTCCTTAAAAATTTGAATATATAGCTGTTCATACAACTTTAGACCATAAATCAAAATCTTACTATGCATAAGAAATTTTCCAGAGAGGCCCTAGCTAGAGCAGTGGCCTTTAAGAATGTATTGTTTTCAATCTTTCTATGAATATATCTTGGTTTCTAGAAATGTGTTCTTTATTTTGAGTAGCTGGTCTAAGAATTTGAAGAAATAAACCTAATGTCATTTCTGAAGTGGTAATTATAAGTACTTTCTATTCATAACTTCCTTTATGACTGGTTACCTCAGTCACACGGATCATGCCCAGTTCCTGATTTTATGTCTCGATTGTATAATCAAGATCCATATTTTTCTGTTTGTATATTATCCACCAATACGTATGAGTATTTAGTCTCATTAATAGATTTTAAAATTACCTTGAATATAAACATTCTTACTGAACCTTACTTTGTATTGTTCTATACACTTACTATACACTTACTTTGTATTGTTCTATTTACCTTGTATTGTTGTATTAAAAAATTAGATAGTAGTCAAGCTAGCATTTGTGAATAAGTGAATAAAAGTTTTGATAACAGATTTATGCATGTTCCAAATTCATTTTTATCCAGGAATACTAGGGGAAAGTGGATATGCATGTTTTACATTGTTGACCCTCATAAGGTACTTTAGCTTTGTAAAACTGTAAGCAGAAAAAATTAGGTCTAAAATACAAAAAATAAAGGGCATTGCATATATGTTCATTCCTGGAACTCCTCTGTTTTCCTGAAAAATCACAGTATTCCTATTTCCTTTTTAGAGAGGAAACCAAAATGTATGAAGCTTTTTGTGCTAGAATGTTTATTTTTTCCCCAGAGCTGTTTTTTATTACTATTGAGTGGCAAAGTTGTCTCTAATAAGAGTATAACCACATAATATATGTGGTAATATAAATCTGACAAAAGTAAATTCAGTAGCCAGTTAGAACGTTTTTTTACTGTTTCTACTTAAGAAAGCCTGTGACTTCCTGTAATAATTTTAGTGTGATCTGTGAGAAGCAATCCTAGTAAAAGGAACCATTACTAATTTAATCAACATACCACCTATTATCAAGCTATCCGAGCAGTTCATGGCAATCTAGCCAGGAATACAAGATTTTGCTGAAGTAGAAGCAAGCATGGCATGGCTGTTCTCTTTGCTGACTTTCTGTATGTAACCCTTTTACTTTTTCTCTAAGTGACATCTTCCCGTCTGTTTTTTGGGAGACTGTTGTTTGTATCAGCGGACACAATTATATAGTAGGCCGTCTATGCTTTCTTAATGAGACAAGAAACACAAAATCTGAGTCCCTTCCTCCTACAAGCTACAGTTTGACAAAGAGCCAAGTGGCTCTCCTTTAGAACCAGGGTTATAAATTAATGTTCTGCAAATTCAATTAATTGTGTGTGATAACTTCAAAAGAATGCAAAAGCTTTTCCCATTGAGTTTTTAAAATTTTCCTTAAATGTTTTATAGCTGAATGAGGTATGTGGTATGCTTTGATTTAAGTTTTTGCTTCATGTTACAATGCACATAACATGTTGTGGTTGACAAAGCTGAAGAATGCCTTAAAGTGAATGGGCCTTAGTAAACTTCCAAGGAGATATAAAGCACAGCTGTGAATGGCATTCTTTTCTTGGCATTTAAAGCTAGTGAGAGATAGAAGACAATGTAGACTTTGGCTAAATTTTTATTTTTGTAAATTTAACATCCTTCTAGAAAGATTTTGCCTTCAATTGGGTTTCACCTTTGAGGTTTGACAGTTAATGGGAGAAGCTTTCTCAGTATCAGTAGTATCTTATATTTGAGAAAACAGATGGAGGGAATGCACAGAATAGGGTAAGTACATGTTGTACATAGAAAGATTAAGCCTTTCTTTTAAAAATGACTGATGGCCATAGCTAGGTCATCAGTGAAAGATGACTTTTGGGGGAATGAAGCTTGTTTGAGGTTAGCCTGGTTTCATTTTAAAGGGATTTGTCAGCACAGTACATTCTGTTTGGAAAATAAGAAGAGTAGCCAGGTGTTTCATGGATGTTTGAAACTACAGTAAGCCAGGCATGCAATAAGTATGTTCCATCAATCTCATTTTTAGGCATCCTAAGAGAAATTGATTTTACTATTAAGGCAACACTGAGGAAATTGGTGCTTACAGGCACCAAGACATTCAGCAAAGAGGAACAGGTAACTCCGTTCAGTTGTTACTACCCATTTTAAGTAAAGCTTAAAGTAGTTCCTAAAACAGATGAGCCAAAGCTCTATGACAGAATGCTTAAATTCCTCTTGTAGAATGGAAAGCTGGTCAATGCAGGCAATGGGACCTTGAGAATGATTGAGCTGATCACTGGCAATATGATTAGGCTTGGTAATAAAAAGGGATTTAAGTAGCGTACTGTCCAGTCAGTAAGAATTGTACTCTAATATATTAGCCAATGGCTTAAGAGTGAATAAGAAAATGCACATGAATAACAGCTAAAGTAAGGTATGAAAATTTCTTTGAAGTAATTTCTTGAATGATGTTACCCTGCTTCGGACAAGGCAAATCAAAGTAATCAAGTGGAAGTTGCTTTGCTTTTTAACAATAAAGGATTTTAGCTCCACATCTTGTTTTACTAACGTAAACCTTTGATTTTCTATAACAATATCAGGGATAACTAATATTTTGTTAAATATGTTTGTGCTCCTAATCATTATTTAACAACAATCTAGCCTAATACTTAACAAAAAGAAATAATATTTAAACATTTTTCAGAAATGTTTTACAAGAAAGGGAAAATAGAAGTACTTAAAGTCAGTACTTAAGTATTTAGTTACAACACTTCTCAAACAACTTCTTGGATGCCCAAGACAGAGTCCTGACAGATCATATGATGACAGATGATTGGGACTTTCTAATCCATGATGGGGGACTGGTTGCCAACTAGCCTTCTGTTTCTAAGCATGTTTTGAAAGGCAAGGTTCCACTTCATAGCGCACCGTCTCGATGCCATGCAGTGTCAAAACCACTCTCCTGCTTGGTGGCCCCCAGAATCAGATGCATATGAACAGCACATAAAAGACATTGCTCAGACCCACAGCTGGGTCTGCCACCTGGCACTGCAAAGCAAGAGAGAGGATATGACACTGTACCATAGAGGTGTGAGATTAAATGAATTGGTGAGACATACAAGTGAATGTAGAGACCAAAAAGATCTGTAGGAGTCTGGAGGTCTGGAGCTTATATTCTGAGGAACTGAATATCGTCTTTCCAAACTCAAAATGGCCCACTAATAATGAATAAAAATGTTCAGTGGTGGTGTTCTGCATTATGTCATATTGATACTAATGCCATGAAACTTCCTTTAGCTCTGCTAAACCAGGGTGAGGTCACTAGTTCAGCTCAATAAGCAGTAAGTAATAGCATGGAAAGGCCACAGTATATGGAACTGCACTAAGAACAGACTTATTTATTTTATCCAAGACAGTTATAAATAGCTGCTACTTTTCAGATACATTGTATGACATGTCATGAAAACTAATTTTAAAAGAGCAGTTGAATAATCTTTCTGTAAGGACAAAAGATATCGGAAAGATTGCTACGTGTTTGAACCAAAAAAGGCCTTGACCTTTACTAGCTGAATGGGTGCTTATTAAACTGTAAACAACTACTGATTATCTGTGCTGATCATTAAAAATTTTTTCACTCATCTCAAATATGTTCAGCCTTGCAGAAATGCAAAGCTTAGCTTTGGCACTAGGTATGGACAAGAGAGAACCTCTAAACATATGTCTGTTTCTTCTATACTCTTCAGCTCTAAGTATAATTACCTAAGTGTATTAGTTACACTTGTCTGGCAATATTTTTATTATGTTAGATGCCTGAGCCTGGAAAAATCTTGACTGTCTTTTAGGCTGCAAGTGGCAGAGCTGGAAGTTGGGAAAGAAGAAACACATTTTTTTCTTTTATACTGAAAATCTGATCCTGAGGTATAACAAAAGGCAATAAATATTGTACCCAGGTAAATGAAATATGTATACACAGACATGCATGTATTTTACAAACATGAAAGTGTATGAAGAGACTGACAGGAGGACATAAAACATTCAGTAAATATGATTTAGTATATAATAAAAGTATCTGGCAGAGCTATCTTGGATTTGTCGGTGTGAAATGGCAGATTAAAAAAAATACTGTCATTTGCTGTACTGAAATTAGAGAGAGGCATGATTTTTCTACTACATTGATGAATAGCTTCTTTCAGACCCATCATCCTCTTTTTTTCCCCTCACTTCTGAAATAATCTGTAATAGCTTTCCTAATCAAGCATTTTGTTGAAAAGATGAACAAACAGGAAATATGAAAAAGCACTTGTCAGGAAGAGGAAAATCATGATGGATGCCAGCATTCCAAAATTTCTACCATAAATACTTCCTACATCTAAAATTATTTCTGTGAATCTTTAGATGAACTTGTTGTCTAAGAAACAAAACACGAATGTTTACATATTGCATCTTTGGCAAATAAATAGTTTTATGTGATTTTAGTTGCCTTGTATAACTTAGATAAGGCACTGTATTAATAAGGCTATCAAAAAAACTGTGGTAAACTGACGTTATCATTAGACCCTACATTTTCAAACTGATACATGAAAGATCTTTCTGCACAAAACAATGATGTTAACAGGTGTCCCACAGGCAAGATAGCTGCATTCACATATAGCTATTTGCCAAAGGCTGGCAAATTGGGAGACTGCTTGAATTAATCAGATACTTCATCCAATTGATTTTGCTTGACAAGCTGTAGTCATTCTCTCTAAATGATCTATTTCAAATATAACTGATGCATTAATCTTCACCAAATCTTATACCTGTACCAATTTTAAAGTCATTCTCAGTTTTTGCAGTAAACAGGAAATTCAAAAATCATTCTCAAGATTCTAAACTAATCTTCAGTGCTTAACCCAAGGCATTTTAGTCAAAAATATTTTAGCAACAAACTTCCCAAATGACAACAGAAGCAACAAGGCATCTTCAGATCACTTAAATTCCAAACTAAGTTGCTGCAGCTCTATGCAGATCCCAGCTAGCACTTTACTGTGGCCCCATAAAGTGCTCTCCAGAGCTCTGATGGCCAGGCTGAGAGACTTAGATGGAATATAGACTGTTTGCTGCCAACAATACATCTTCATAACATTATGACACTATTGTGCATCAAGCATTTGAAGTATGCTATTGCCATGCAAAAGAAACTGCTAACAAAAAATTACTGAGGAAAAAGGATAGTATGCTATCCAGATCCTTGAGGATTACACCCAGATTTTCTCCATGATCTCTCCCTATGTAACTTCTACACATATACAGCACCTGCACATATATAATTACATCTTACCTTGCTTCCTTGAATGCCTTTTGGGCCTGGGTCACCTGGAGGTCCACTGACTCCCTACACAAAAGTCAAAGCATAAAATTAGTTTCCTTTGAAGATGCATGTAAAGTTTCTTTTGAATAAGGCCTGAACAGGATACAGTAAAATGCAGCACTATGCTAAGCTCTTAAGGACAAGAATTTTCTGTAGCATATCCTGAAAAGGCACCCAGTGCATAGTCCTGTACTGTTAATAGTTAATAACCCATGCTGGCAGTTAGGGTATCTTATTACTCCATGTAAATTGCAACAGTTTTATCTGAAGCCTTCTGTTCCCGTTTTCTCCTACTCCTGACTGCCATACTTTCATACTAACCCTTCTGCAAAGAATTCCCTGCCCAAGTAAATTAACTAAGCCATCATGGCCTGACTATGCAGCTCCCTTTAAAAGAAATCACTTCTCTTAAATCTTATTCTCTGCTCATGAGCTGAGATTAATTTTAATCCCCTGACAAATTCTTCATTTTTTAGAATTCTCAGAACAATTGTTACTATAACCACTGTGTCCTGGCACATAAGGAAACTGTTAATGGCTCTTTGGGAGAGACAGAACAGGTAAGGTACTCTATCCGGAGTGGTGACATAGGAGGATGCCCCTTCATCAGTTTGTGGCTGCTACGACAGCAAGAAAGAAGTAGATCTGGTAATTAGGAAGACAAATGATATCACAGGAAAAACAGATTACATAAACGTCCAGGGTTCTTATCTCTCACTGAAACCCTCAAGCAGAGCACTACCTTGGGAATTAGTGAATAGCCTGCTAGCATTTGCCCAGCTGGGTTATACTGTTAAATATGATTGAAACTAGTGCTAACAGAGCTGATAATGAAAAGAAAGGGGAAGCCTCATGAAGCTTTTTTAGATGACTAGAGGAAAAAGGTCATGAGCAGTAAAAAGAATTATACCATGAAATTACATTTTATTGTAGTAAAAAAGCTGGGGCAAGTATGGATAAATTTATGCTTATAAAAAGACAAAGAAACAGGCACAAATCTAAATTTATCAGTTTCACTGATGACATAAAAATGTGCTCACAATGTGTTCTTCACTCCCTTTGCTAAATCTGCAAGGTGATAAACTGCAGGAAAACCTGTAACAAATGACTATCCAAAGAGAAACAAAAATGATCCATTTCAGCTACAATTATTAATAGCTATAGTAAGTCCTCCAGAATACTGCATTTAGGCCTAAAAACAAATGTAAAAATTTTGGAATATCTGTGATTTTGTATTTTCCATGATGTGCAAGTCAGGAAAAAACTATTTAGTATTCTTGCTTTTCCTAAACAACAATTCCAGTTTTTGCACAAAGCATGCAAAAATGCAACCATACATCTAAGTAACCAGTTTCTGCACAAAGCATGCAAATACATAACCATATATCTAAGTAACAGTTATATAGATCATAAACCAAATATCAGAGTGGCAGACAGTGAACAAAACTAAATTAGTCTTCCAAAATATACTTAAGTTCAAATCATAACTTTATAACCTTGGAAATAGCTAGTTATGCTATAAGAGTATGGCGGTGCCCCAAGTGGTATAACGTGCAAAAACAGTTATATGGTTTTATTCCTTGTTTAATGGGCTTATGCTGGCTACCATTTACTACAAGGAATCTTGAATTTCTGTTTGTTTCAAGAGGAGCAAATTCTAATCTATTCTGTTAATATCTCAGGGTCACATAAAGAAACAAAATAATTTTTTAAACCTCTTAGTATTAAAAAAGCATTTCCAAAAGAGGCTTTGAAAAATCACATTCTTCTTTAAGCTATTCTTCACAAGGAAAAAAGAAATGATCATGATGTGAGATGGACAAATGCCCCAACAGTAAAAAGGAAATGTGCTTCAGGCAGGATGCCACAGCATAGAATAAATATGTAAATTAAGACAAATCACTCTGAAGTTCATTGTATGCTATGTTCCTTTTAGTCATTGAGGGGGTTATAGTTCCCATGGTAATTATTTAGTTCTCAGAGTTCAGAACTACAGTAAATCCTTGTAATCTTTGGATTAGTTCTCTGTTAGGGTGGAACATTCATCTGTTTCTGTTCTACAACAGTTATGATATTTTGTGTAATGAGCCTTTCAAACCTAAGCTGAATGTAGATCATTGTACTATATGACAATATGTAACACTAAGCTTGAAACTGGAATACTGTAGAAGTAACTGTAATGATGCTGAATATGAAAAGGAGGAGGTTATTTACTTAAATTTGATTTTGCCTTAATATAGCCAGGTTATATCACTGTACAAGAATTTAGAGATGGCTTGATTTGCAACAGCAGCTGGTATTTTAAAAAGTGTGCAAAACTGAACATATAATGCATGGTGAATCGAATTGATGTAGAGAAGTGCTGGTGATCTAATTTGTCATATTAATTCCTTTGAAGATTGGTCAAAAATCTCTTAGATGCTAGGTTTTCTATTTCCTAATAAACAGGATTAACTAAGTGACACCTTTTTGGGCAGGGACCACGTCTTTACTAGTTGCTTACTGGACAGAAACAGAATTACTGGGGCACAAAATAATTAATAACTATTTTTTTATATATATATTATATATATAATATATATAATTAATATAATAACTATGTAGCATTATTGCATCTCCACTGCTAAGTGAAAATAAAGCTGAAGAACTTAATTTTAAAATACTGAATATGGTATTTAGGACTAAATGTTCACATCTTAGTAACACAGAATAAATTCCCGTTAATTTATTATGCCCCCCCATTATGTTTTCATTCATCCAATCCAAAAATACACTCAGTAGAGAAATGAATGGGCAAGTGCTGTCGGTCTTCATTCCACATGACCTATGGATCTAGTAGGAGACCATTGTAAGTTCTTGAGATCTCTGCTACATAAAGCAGCTCTTTTTAGGTGTCTATCATCAATTTTTTTAGAGGAATTATGGAAGTTATAAGACACACAAAGACAGCAGTAACCCTTTTCAGCAACTGTATAATAGAGAAGAGCAAGATATGGACCCCCACATAGCTTACTGAAAATAAACAATAACTGATCTGGAACAGGTAATAAGTTTTGCTCCTACCAGGACTGGAACTTTCTCTGACTCATTTCCCAGGCTTTCAAATAATCATGTCAGATTTTAGTCTGTGCAACAAATTTCAGTCTCTCTGGCTGCCTTAAATTTCAGGAGGAGTGTGTCCAACTTCAGAGGTACAGGGAAAGCTGCCATGTAATATAAGAGAGATGTAGGAAGTAGGAGTATGATTCAGCACAATTTTACTGCAAGGATAAGTTGAGAGCTCTACAGTTGGAGACCCTCAGTGGGCCACAGATCTCTGAATAGCCTTAAGCAGCAGCAGCCAAGAATTTTTCTTTAAAAGCTATTTTTTAAAGACAAAGATTTGCCAGACTCTGCTGCTTTTACCAAACGTGCTGCTCTGCACAAAGTTCACAAGTTGTCTGTAGAACAAACCTACAGAAAATAGTGTGCCTTCTTTTTATGTGCTAACTTTCAGTTCCCTTACCTGAGGTCCCTGAGATCCCCTAGGCCCAAAAGGACCTTCCAAACCCTAAGGAAAAATAGATGCAATAATCAGATTAATACAAAATTGCAAATACATGCATGTAAAATATTGAAAACCAAAAAACATGTAATGGCTCATATCTCTGTTCAAGCATTTTCTAGAGTCTAATCTCTCTCCACAGTACTGCTTTGCAAAAAATCATTACAAATTGTATCCACAAAGGTAAAATTTCATATTTCATTATTTCATTAGCTGTCATTTCTTCATTTAAAGAGTTCTTACTAGTTACTGCTACTGTAGATTGTTCACAAATATTTTTGCTGCATTATTACCTCTTGAGTCACCAGAATGCACAGTCTACGGGATTTAACTTCCAGTTGACTTAATACTCAATTGTAATTTGTTTCTAAAGGAAAACTATTTTTCAGCAAATAGAGCAGTTTCCCTGGCTTTTCTTATTCTTTTCTCTCAAATAATGATATCTCCAAGTATACAGGCATCAGCAGAATGCTGCATTTTTCAAAGCATATGTCACATTGTGAACCTCTAATAGCCTTGAGGAATTTAACAGTGACACCTACACAGTTACACTCCACTATCTTCCCATACAGATTCAGACTTAGAAATTGTAACAATTCTCTACACTCAGGCAGAGAGCTAACTGCCAGAGAAAGTATATAACCCCACTGAGTTCTAGACCCTATACAAAGTTACACAAGTAATGCATGGCACAAATAATAATATTTTGATGTGATGATAGTTACCTTTGGTAGAATACACACACAATTGGTATCAGTTTTGATTTCAAAGCTGAACACAAGCTTTTTGAATTTCAAGCTTGATTAGCTTTTAAAGAATCCCAGATTCACCGCATCAAAACCTCTGCTGAAGTCAGTGTGACCAGTGAAACCAGAAAGCACAGGGATGTTTCTGATGTTTTTCCACTGGCTCAGTTTTCTTTCATTAAAAAAAAAAACTGAATCATTTTGTTATATGTTCTTCTGCATTTGTAAGTGTGAAGCTGGGAATTCTGATTGTGACTGTACTTCTCACTTGTGCACTAAGTTCTTGAAGTCCATAATCCATTATAATTTCTGAACCTCTACATATGTCAATTTTTTTCATCATCGTCTTCAACAGAAATGAAACAAGCAAATTTCCAGCGGCCCTGGCATATGTTTTCTACATCCAGATTTCTTGGCTGCTTTGATTATGTTCTTTGCCAGCTTCTGAACAGCTTCCTTTTATCTTAATAGAAATTTCACATAATCTTGTGCTATTTCTCACATATTGCCTGGATAAAGAAGTTATGATCTTTTTTATTCCTATGACAGATGCAACTCTTTCCAATTCTTTATTAATATTTCAATCTTTTCTGCAATTCAATTGCTCTCACTTTGAAGCCCAGCATCTCAGAAGGTATACATGGTCTTCAGATTTTTATTATAGTATAATGTTCTTTTTCCTTTGTGATAAATATTGCTGATTTAAAGATTTCCTAATTCCTAACTGAAATTCATCATCAAATGATAGTGTTCTGGGAACTACAAACTTTTCAGCTTTACCTTTGATGAAATTAAGCTTAATATGGATGATAACACTGAAGAAATATGCTTTGATATAATGATTAACTGCAAGCTAGCTGGTAGTACAACAAGAACTCTGATCATAAATTAATGGTTTGTAGTACCCATACAAGCCTGCTTACGTGAACTCAAGATACATGATTACCCCATTCAGGAGTGCATTGTCCTTCCCAAGGGCGTGCTTCAGAGTGTAAAATCCAGCCATGGAATCATCTTAAACTAACCTTTCAATACCTAGACTGTAGATATTATATCTGAACTAGTCAGATGTGACTCCCTTTATGTTGAAAGAAATGAAAAAAGCATCTCTACAATGAGACGCCTTTATGTATACGTGTGCGTGTGCGCATGTGTGCGTGTATTTCCCACCAACAGAACTTCACCCTGATCAGCCAGAGAGGAGAGCAGAATGATGGTGTTGCTGTTGTTCTGTGTGAGTGCTGTGTTTTCCTTTTGTGTTGATCTGTGTGGCTAGCTATAAACCTATATATGTACTGTGTGTATGTGTGCATGTGTGCCTATCGGCAATACTTGCTCAGCCTTGCTGGACCTGGGGACACAGAGCTGCAGCAGCCTCGCTTTTATTGGCTTACTGGATTGAACAGCTTCTAACAACTACCCAAGTAGCTGGGACCAGATTGCATATTCACTTGTATCAGGAAGAAGAGTAATAAATAGAAGTGTGAATACATATCAGTATAGATGGGCTGGTAGACTTCTTCTTAAAGTTGTTCAGGTTGTATAAGAACCTGTTTCCAATGCCATATAATTTTATACACTTAAATTTAAAATTTACATTTTAAAGAAAAAAATCTGGTGAACTTTTCTGTGTAACACTGTGACAGTACTTTGTAAACAGGACTTGGCCTTTGCCAGAACAGCCTTTGTTTTAGGTATATGACTACACTTCAGCAAAATGCAAAACAAGAATGTAGTGAAGTGTTGTTTCAGTTTCTATGAACAGCATTTTTACAATGAAAATATCCCTACTACCAGAGAATTACAAGATGTTCTAATTTTACAATAATCTTTACAAGCTATCTTCATGAATGTCATATATTTTTTAATATCTTCATTGACATGTGCAACAGTTTAAATAAAAATTGCACTTACTCTTTCCCCTTTTATTCCTGGGGATCCACATTCTCCTCTTTCACCCTTTATAAGAAATCAGAAAGTTAACAGCTAAACAAGACATTTTGATTGCGTTAGAGGCATTAAATACTGTGCAAGCAGTTCAGTAGTGCAAGAGCTTTAGTAGTTTCTGAGGACCTGAGAGTAGCACCATTAGACATGGTCTGCAGAATTTCAGTTCTGCTCAAGATACATACTTTTTCTCCCTGAGAATGCCTACAAAATTTCCAGTCTACATAGTAAGAGGATAACATATTTAATATAAGTCTTGCTGTATTTTTCCAGCTTGTTGCCCTGCCTCCAGAGATCCTCTCTCTCTCTCTAGATTTTAGTTTCATTGCTGTGACATCTGAGATTTTCCTGAATAAGAACTGTGAGACTGTGCAAATGGAATGAAGAAAGTGAATTAATAACGCATTCTGCTGATGAACTAGCAAATAAGTATGAATCTACTTTTCCTATTTCCAGGTAATGTTTCCATAAAACTAACAGAAGCATTTTTTCTTGTCAACACAAAGATTCAGAGAGGTACTGCTTTCATTAATAATCCTTGTGGAAGGATAAGTGTTCAAATCAAGCAAAGTCAAAATGACATTATCTCTGTTTCTGTATTGGTTATGTTTTTAATTCCAATTTGGGTTCCAGAATATTGCAAGTCTTTGAAGCTTCTTGGAGAGCCTATCTAAAACACCTAGAGATATTTTTTGGTCAAGCAATAGCCCTTGAAAGTAACTGTTAGCTTAAAAGCAAATGTCCTTTTGGTAAGTTTTTTAAACTTAATGATTGCCCCATCTATTTGTGTTTGTAGTAAATAATTTCATATTCTTTCTGCTTATCCTTTTATTCAACCCTAAGATTTTTTTCCTTCTAGCAGCTTTATTTCTGGTCTTTCACATTTTTCTTTTTATATTTAGATTTACATTTGATGATCTTTTACTTTTTCTTTTAATTCCAGAAAGCCAGTCAGCGAACAATACCATAAATGATGAATTTACCGTCATGAATAATCCAATGGGTTGCACTGAGGTGCATCTCATGACAAGAAGAAAAGACAGACCCTTCTTTCCATTCTTTTATGTACACTGTCACCAAGTGACAATTTGTTTTCAGACTATTTCTATTCTTTTACAATCTTACCTTTTCTCCCTTATAACCGGGAGCTCCCTGTTTGAAATCAACAAAAATAAAGAAAAATCATAAAAGAGAATGTAAAGGCGTAATGCACTCTTAAATTAAGTCAGAAGAAAAACATAGTAAAGAACTACATTTAATAAGTTTAAGTCTTCATGAAAATAAAATATCTCTCTGGAATCAACTTATAATTCTCTGCAAAATTAGAAATGTGTATTTATGACATTTAGCTGTAAATATTGCAGTCTGCCAACCACTTAGCACATATAACCTACCTTTTAAATTGGATTTTTAAACTGAATTGATCTCAGGCATGGACTAGTGTGAATCTTTCTACTGTGAATCAAGAAGAATCTAAGCTGAGAAATATTAGATGACAGAAGCCACTGAAAACTATCTAGATGGTTGTTCATGATGACATCTTCAGTTCTATCTTCAGGATAAGTATAATACAAGTCAATACAACATCATAGAGCTTCAAAATTTCCTTTTGTCAATAGCATCCCAACACTTAAACATATGGTTAGTTTGAAGCAATTTTTAATATGCTTCTCTTAGTATAGATGCTTCAGTAAACCAGAACTTAGTTTAGGTACTATCAGTAATTAAATAAAGTGTATGTGTGAAAATTGGAAAACACATTTTCAGTTCAGTGGAATTGAAACATGATATCCTCAGGAATCTCGAAGATAATCTGAAAACCAAATATGAATTAGCACCGTAACAGTCACGTACCTCTTCACCTTTTTCTCCGTGATCTCCTTTCTGAGCATCACCCTGTTAGAAACAAAGGAATACAATTAAAATATGTATTGCTCTTTTATTTATTGCTATTGCACTAAAACCTAGAACACTCTTTAAGGATCAGAAGTTGCTTTTCCTATTTACAAAAATTCTTCCAACAGTCAAGAACATACAGTGCCAAACATTAACACAGAAATCTCAAGAACTGTTATTAGATGACTGAAATCTTAGTCATCAGCCCTGCAAGCTGCTCTCTATGAGAGATTCTTGCACTATTAAAAGGCTTCCTTGTGTTTAATGAGCCTTCCATCAGATTCAGAGACCTCTGCTGATAGAGAAAAGCTTGAATGATAGGCAGGTTAACTTGGTAGTATTTTAGTTTCAAATTTTTCTCTCTGGCTTCTAAAGTAGCTAACTGTAAATCTCTCATAGCAAAGGCCAGTCTTTTAAACCATATTTTGCTATACCTTTTCTTTGCTATCTTCACATCTATGGTTTCAATAAAACTAAGCAGAAATTTACTTTTTTGTTTTCTAAACTTTACCTTGTTTCCTTTTGGTCCTGGTTCACCTTTCTCCCCTCTGTTACCAGTACTGCCCTGAAACAAAGGAGGAAAATGTTCTTATCATTGTGAGGATACATTTCTCCAGTTTCTTTAAGACTGTAGCTTAGGAGCAGGCCAAAATCATGCTGGAATAAGCTTAGGTAGAAATCCACACTGATACAGGCAAGGCACGTGTGAAACTACTTCCACTTAGCTGAATGGTTCTTCTGGTATTATAAAGTATCTGTGATTTTTTTTTCATCAGTGTTCAATGGTAAACACATTGTTTACCTTCAACTTTAGCAAAATAGAGCATTAGAAAATCTAACCAGCAAGTTGTCACAAAAAACACAACACAATGTCTCCTCCCTGTTTTTCAGAATACCCATTACTACTTGTTCTCATCTGCTCGAAAGTGGCTATGTGCAGAACAGCTTACTGTCAATGTTGAGCAGCTCCAAAGTCAATAATCAGTATACCATTACTCTTGTTTAGAAGTTGATGAGGGTGGGGAATAGAAAGGTTGGTATACTTTTCTTCTTATTGTATAGTAGGTTACATCTAATCATTACGGAAAAAATAGCTTAAAAGGCTTGGATCTTAAATTGTAGATTGGAGAGAGGAGTTTCAATTCCAGATGCACATTATCCAGAGTCAAGGGTAATGGTAGGCCTTGCTGTCATAACCTGTTACACATATGGTTAACCAGCCACTTAGTGACTAGGGAAAAAGGGAAAAATCTCTGTATGTACCTTGACTGTCTCTGGGGGAGCTACTAAAGATACCAAAGGGATCAGAGAGGCCACATACTCTCTTTGTATGAGTCCCAGTGCTAAGAAACAGTTATGCGCTCAAGTGCCACAAGAGAAAAGAGAGTGCTGGAGACAGAGTTTTAGCCCTTTCTTCACATGTGCTGTCACCCTCAATCTTTTGAACCTTTACCCCTTACACAAATGAGAGCCACTGGTGGAAGTAAATCTTTGCCTAAAGGACCTATCCTCTCTAGCTCTCAAGAATAACTTTTCAATTTGGGCTTCAAACAAAATAATACAGATGTATTCTTTCCAAGGCCAGTACACTATAATGGACTGTGGGTTTGAGGTCTTATAAGAATAGTTGCCTTTCTGGAGATTTCACAATGATATATTATGATACAACACTTCTGTTTGCAGTAGAGGCATGGCTGATATGTTTTTTTACAGAAAGTCTTTTACACAAAGAGTAACCAATTAAAATACTGTGCAACACTGATCTCAATGACTAATCTTCAATTTTTGGAGGTTTTTCAAGTCAATGCATACTTACAGAATCACCTTTATCTCCTTTTACTCCCTTTTCACACTCACAGCTCTTCCACGTGCACTAAAAAGTTAACAGAAATATTGAGAACATTTTCAAATGTATCTTTGAAAATTTTTAAAGCATAATGTCCGTTTTTGCCTAGCCATATACTAGCGAGCATAACAGCAAAATAACAAGGAAATAAAAGATCTTATAAAATGTATTTCTTACATAATCAACATTATACTTCTGTATAGCCCAACCTAAAAGAGTTCAAATACCAAACTTTATTTATAATACAACAAAATCAGTTATCACATACAAATATTTAAGGTAGCATATACATAGTATACAGTACCATGAAATAATACATAATTTTTTGACAATATTGACATTGTCTTCTACTGAGACAACTAATGAACTTGCAAGTGTTGTGCTAGCCCTATTCCACTTTGGTAACAAGAGCTCTTTATGGCTTACTGTTGCTATTACTCACTAATAAACAGAAGTGGTAAATTTATCAAGAGAAGGGACAGAAGAAATGGATGAAAGCTAAAATAAAAGCAACCATGATAGGGACCTCTACTCGGGGCTGGAAAATTGATCAGTCCTGCAGTATTGTTGCATTATGGGAGAAGTGGACATCAAAAGAAAAAGAAATGATATAGTACTCGATGATAAAAACACGTATAACTCAAAAAAGCCTACCTGCTTCTGAAGTAAGGCTTCCTGAAAAGAAAAGAAAAATATTACTTCCATATACATTCCTTTTACCAGTTGATTAATTTAGCCCTTTTCCTCCTTGGACTAGATGATCTCCAGAGGTCCCTTCCAACCTCAGCCATTCTGTGATTCTGTGATTCTCTCTAGTTTACAGAATTTCCAATGTGAATGGTAAAGAAAGTGAATGCCTTTCTTACATTGGTAAGGACTAGCCTATGGAACTAGTCATACGAAGAAGGATTCTCCAGTATAAGTAGGGGGCTGCTCAGTATAACCCATAATTAACAGAAAGCAAACTAGAGATAATGGGACAGCTACACAGACAATGTTAAGGACTAAGGCTAAAAAGGGGAATATGAAAAGATCAAAAGGCCTTATTAGTATAATATATAGGGGAAGAACTTTATCAGCCTTATTCATGGGAACAACAGTTACTTTTAAAGTATTATCCTATACTCAGAAATACAGGCAACAAGCTAGAAAATAACCTGTCCCTTCAAGTTCAGCTGAGCAGAGCAAGATCTCTCTGTTTTAAGTTTCCTTAAATTTCTTGCCTGTGCTCCATAGGATATTACTTACCTGACTAAGAAGGTAAGTATCTGTATCCTGAGCGGATCTTTCAGCAGCATTTCACAGCAAAATGTATTGATAAAATGTGTATAATGCCAAGCCAAAAAGAAAGATATGGTGGGCTGCAATGGCTAGTTTGCAATGTTCAGTATCCTTCTCTAGTGCAGATATCCCAGAGGTATCAAAATGGAGACATCTGGGTAAAAGACTCTCTTGTGTCCTGATACAAGATGTCTGGATCTTCTTAGACCAAAAATATATAGCTCTATATTGATATTGATATCAATATAAAGCTAGTTGTCTATTTATACATCTAATGACTTAATAAAAATCCATCCATTAATAAAGAGCACAATACTACGAGCTCTCAGGGAAGAATTTGTATTTTGTAATTATATATACCTTCCTAGGTACAAATCACAAACTTGTAATAACATAAAATATTTTATAATTGCCTTTCACTACCAGTATCTGTGAGACCTATAGCCATATGCTTAGTTGTACAACCTAATCATTTCTTTTTATGCATATCAGCTAGCAATTTTCTATTCTGGATTTTAAATTTTCCAAAGTAATTTTTTTACCACCTTTAGGATAATGCTACAAAAATATTACACATATTCTGTATTAACTATTACCTAATTAAAGCTATTGCATTTTCTAGGAATTACCTTCCTCCAAATTACCTTTATTTATTACTTGCAAAGTCTTCTTTTACTGAAAAATACTTTCAAGCATTTTAAAAAGCAAACACTTAGGCCACCCCAACGCTTTGCACATTAGGGCTCAGAAGCCAGAAACATCAACTCCAGCCCACATCTGTCTCACTCTAAACTAAGAAATTAAGTAAAGAGTATTCCCCACCTTTTCTTATGTGTGCTCTATGCTGTGTTAGAAGGGCAGAGAGCTAAGTGCCCTTAATCAATAACTACAGTGGAAGCCTGATCCCACTTGAGTCAATAAAAAAACAACTATTAACTTCAGCAGACATTCTTGAGCATCAATGGCCAAAGCACAAGCTTTTGAGTAATTCCAGTGACTTTAGAACAGTAGTATATACGATCTGTAAAGAGAAGTCTGCTCATGTGTCTGTTCAGGACCAGGATCTCCCTGCTTTTGTTCATGATCTCTTAAATCTTTGGTGTAATTCAAAAGTTGAGCAATCTGGGAGCAGAATGTGTAGTTCTTATTGTTAGTCCGAGAAGCAGAGGAACAAGCTTTGGCTATGATTAAACTAAGCTGTTTAACCTTACGGGCCTCAAGCCTTAGTCTAAGACAGTTCTTGAGCCCATAGTTACTGACCTGCTCTGCAACCAACTCTGGAGTCCAACTCTTGCAGGACTTACATCCAATCTTTAGAAACTTCCTGAACTTCTAAGCCTGAGGTCAGTTCCAGCCCCCAGCTCACCTGCATACCTCTGCACTGCATTCAGGACTAACCAATCAAAATTAAATGAAATTTGCCATGGATAGAAGGGTGATAAGAGTCCCATCAGCATTACTTACCAGTTCCAATGCCACATCAACTATCAGGTTCTGATCATCCAGGCATAAGATACGTTTAGATGATGAATCACCGGATATCAAACGCAATTTTCCTTCTTGGACATTTTTCTTAGAAAGGCCAATGGTAAAAAAGTGTATTGCAAGACTCCTGGCTGCTGTGGCTATCCCCTGGATATTTGGACTGTTTGGATGATCCACACCATCAGTTGTCAAAAAAGCCACTTTCACACTTCTCTTACGACTTTCAGTTTTAAAGAGTTGAGTGGCATTGGAAATTGCATAATAGGAGTAAGTGCCATGGCCAATGAAGCCCATAGCCCTGGTTTTCTCTTTAAAATTCTGCACATTCTTCCAAGCTGTAAAGGGATGATCAATGCTGACTGTGCTACTGAACTGCATACTTGCTAATTTGACATTATATTTCTGAGATTTTACTAGCTTCATCTGGAAAATTTTGTCAGTTAAGTTTTGAACAAATTCTTTCTGTAAATCAAATAATTGATTTTTGGCACTTTCTGAACTGTCCAAGATAAAGACTATATCAATGAGACACATATCACCTGTAATAGAAGAAGAAAGTTAAATCACTACAGATTTTAGATTATTCTCTGCAACATTCCCAATCCTCAAACCATTCCCCCAACTCCTCCTCCCTCTTCCCAGTAAAAAATTCTGAGGAGAAATTCCACTCTAAATTACATCACTGCAAATGCCAAAAAATTCCACTGAAGTCAAATAATTTAATTTAGTTTAGTTCAGTTTAATTCATACCAGTATTACTAAGGACAGTCTATAGCCAAAAAAATTAAAATTAGATCTTGATGGGATTGTTTTAGCATTTTAATTGATTTTGTATACAAACGACCCACTTTCCACATGCAAATTCAAACTAAAAATAGGCTTCTTATCACTTACCTTAAAAGAATTTTATATGTGCTAATGAAAATGATAGACCACACTGGAGTGTATGGCTAAGTAAATGTGAAATGTTCCCAAGTATTTTCCAGGCCCAAAGATCAAAATAAATTGCATGGTAACAAAACATGCACAAGTTGTCAGTTACTAGGTAATTACTCTGAAAAATAAGGAGACATACTACATGGGCAATCACAAACTCTAAGAAAATGGTTTTACCTTCATCTTTTTGCACAAGAGAATAAGCATTCTTTCCTTTCTTTCTGTTTTGCCCATATACTGTCTGGTTTATGGTCACAGCCAGAAGTAAAAAGCAAAAGAAGGAATGTTTGTTCCACATAGTGACTCTGATCCCAAATTAGACTTTTCCTTCCTGTTAAAAAAAAGAATCTGTAAATACTTTATTAATAGATACTAATAAATAAATACATATACTTTATATTCAAAATACACATTCATGGGAAGCACTGCTGGAATATGTAGGTAAGTCAAACATAGCAGCCAGTGCAATCTCAACTGTAGCTCACATGTACTTGTATATTTGAATGTTTTATTAGAAAAGAAATATAAGTAGAACAAATGCAGTGCTCCCTTTTTTTTGTTAAAGAAATAATCAGTGCTTTCTTTAGCTTTCATCTGAACAGCTGACAAAGAAGGGTAAAACAAACTTATTAACGCATGTTGCTATTAACGTATATTGTTATTAAAATAATTATTATAAAAACAGTAGAAATATTACAGAAAACACAAAGTATCATTTGTTTCTATAAGCCCCTAATTGTTAGGAATAAGCAAATATCTGGGTATTTTTGGATACAGATATATTACCTAGGTCTGAATCATCAGTACGAACAACAACTTATAAAAAAGTGATTGTGTAATGAAATTCTAAACATGAATGTATTATTCATGTTACATGATTGTAAAAGCAAGCTTGTAACATTTTCAATAAAGACAGTATTAGATTATAATGACAATATATACTAACAAAATGAACATTAAACTATTTGCCAGTGATTCAACTTATTTCTAGAGAAAACTGAACTCCATTAAAACTGATTTTCAAAAAAATGCCTGTAATTTACGATAATAAATTTTAAATATCATTAAAGGATAACACGCATGAGCTAGGGTTTGAAATATCCTTAGATATTATTTCCAGCTCCATTCAAGTTACATATACAGAACCTATCAGTGTAGTCCTCTAAAAATACAAATGAAAAATCTTTATAAGCCTCTTACCTTCAAAGGCATTCAAGCACCAAACTGTGGACTGAACAAGCTGTCAGTATAGAAAATACATCCAGTAGGTCATACTGGAAAATATGTTTTGTTTAAGAAAATAAGGCAATCTGTAAATAAATAGTCTATCCACTTGTAAATGGATCTACCTTGCATCTAGATCCCTTATGGTCCATTATTTCTGTTCAGTTGGCCAAAGTTTAAATGAAAATAGCCAGGCACTTCGCCAGAGCTGAGTGGGAGACCAAGACATTTTATTAAAGGGACAGTGTCAGTCTAGGAGCATGAGTGTTTCCTCATTATACATAAACTGAACTTTTACATTAAAAAAACTCACTTCTAACCAATTTGCATCTTTATCTGTAACTTTGTCAACCACAAGTCTTCAGATTCTCTATGTTAACGCTGCAGCAGCTGCCTAGATCAGAGATGTGAGATTAGCACATCATGATTTTACAGCCTAAGAACTGAGTTCCGACCTAGTGCTTTGTGCGCTTGCTAGGATCATGATCATCTCTCAATGGCGGTAATAATGCATTAGTAATTATAATAATAAAAGACATAATTAAAAAAAAATAAAGCCCAATATTTTTTCTTCCTTAGCTGTTTGACTCAGAAATTCTTTCTGCTATTCAGACCCTCTAAAGGGTCAGACAAAGACAGGTGATCCAAAAGTGCGTTGTCATTTAGGTAATTCCGAATGTGCTGCATGTAATTATACTTGCTGTATCCAGTGGTAGGCTGCAGTGAAAAACTGTATTGTTATGGTGTTAAATCAAAAACCGGGTTGAGAGAAAGTATAAGTCCATGGTAAGTTGCAAGGAATCATTGCATGCTTTATGGGAGTTTTGTTCAGGTGCCCAGCAAAAGCTCAGTGCCCAGCCTCTGGGCAGTCATCACCTACAAGGCAACACTTCCCTCAATGCCTTGGTGGCAGGACAGAAGGGAGAGCTCCCTCGTGTGGTGCAGCAGAAGGGACACGGGCTTCATCACGGACACAACAGATCCATGCTGCATGATTAAGCATTGAAATGTTTAAGTTGTAGTTTAAAAACTTTAAGGGAAATATTAAATCCAGACATTCCAAAAACACAAGGTAAAAAGACACTTCTGACAGAAGCACAATTTTTTGGTGGAAGTCCTTTTTTCCATCAACAACTTATGGTAGAAAATTTATAAACAGTTACATTTATTGGTCACCTAAATGTACTGAAGAGTTTTAAAATATTTTTTCCCCTAAATCCCATATCAATTGCACCCTTTCACTTTTCTCAAGGTCTATTTTCTAGACCAGATCACCTTGAGAGCTTATCTCTGGGTCAATATTGTGAAACGCAAGCACCAAAAATGGACTCAGTATAGATCTCATTAATTCCACAGGTCATTGTCTACTCATTGCTATTCTGTGTTTATAGACCCAAAGACTGTGTATGCTCTTTTTGTTCCACCATCTGATGAAAGTTGCACAGTGAAAAGAATACATCTCATTACCCAGAAGACATTTGCACGGTGGCAACTAATGGACAAAGCTTGGGAATTGCTCTCTTACCAAAAAAATATAGAAAGTTGAGGCTTTGCACTCTCCGTAAGTAGTTTCTGCTTTTTTAGTTTTGTGGGAAGAGTGTACCTATCTGAAAGATGAAGAGGAAAAGGCAAAAAATATTAAAGTTCTAAACTTTTTTGATTTTGATGCTGCAGATTTAATCAGGTTGTTTAGTAGAAACAGGGTAAACACTGTGCTTATCTGAGAAGCAGTTATTCAAGTCCTAACATAGAAGAGGTTATAAAGACACTTGCCAATTGTCATTCAAATGTGTTCCTTGTATAACTTCAAGGTATTCAACTTTCCAAAAGGTGCTAAAGCACATCTGTATATTCTGTTTTAAACGTAACCCTTGTTACAGCACGCCCTCAGGAAGCTGTCAGAGCACAACATGGTGGAGTTGCTCTCAGAAACTTCCCAGTCTCCTGATTGAAAGATTCCATTAACAAGGCTGATGACTTGCTATGATCCAGATTTTGTTATGAGGCACATGAAGAAACAGAAAGCAAAGGAAAAATTGTAAGTCAAAATTAATATTATTTCACATGCTAAATTAAAAATGGAAAATCAAAAATATTAAGGCAATCTCGTGATTATTGATCAGCAGAACTGAGCCTGTGGCAATCTATCTACTGGACATATATAAAACCAAATTTGTTAAAATGAATGAGGGAGATTTTCCCTACAGCAGACTAAACAATGTGTGGAAAACTTTTCCTTTTTACTGCAGAATCTTGAAAGCGTCTCTTCTAACCTAAGTGAATTTCTTGCAGTCAAACTTTGAGCATGCTGGCTACCTTCCGTTAGATTTAAAAGACAGAAAGTTAGTTTTTGCATTTTGAATAAAAAATAGGAGGTGTATAGTGAACTCTACCCTTGGCGTCACCCCTCAATCCCCTGCCCACAAGAGAACAGCAGAGACGGCAAACAGTCTCCTTCACATAGCTGGCTGCTCAGCCTAGATGAACTCATGAATTTGGCAAGCAGAGAGCCCGTGGCTCTGAACCTGCCGCATCATTTGCTGTTACCATAACAGGGGGATGGTGAGTATGATGAGGGTGGATGGTAAAGGGGGTGAGGGCAGTGAGGACCAGGAAGGGGAATAAAGATGGGGAAGTTAAGTAATATGGGAAGGGAGCAGAAGTACTGCAAAAGAGGACTCCAGGTACTGGAGGAGTACCTGGATGCATTGCAATAAAGAGAAATAGTGGGAGAGCCAAAGTCACTGCCATGTGGCTGGGAGTGTAAGGGATGTAGGACCCAAATGAAACTGGTGTTAGTTTCAATTGTTCATCAAACAACTTGTTGTACTGCACGGCATGGCTGTGACAGATAACTTCATACACTTGGACACAGATGTTATATTCTTCTTGAAGGAAATCAAAAACAGTTGTGAGCTTGGAGGGGAAAGAAGCATTCTATTTATGGGAGTGACATTTTAAAGTTCAGATTACCTACTAATTCCACAATATGAAGAACTATAGAAGGAAAAAGTATGAATTACTAGGGCTTCACTAATCAAATACTCATTTTTGATTGTTGGAAGTTACGGAGCCTAGTAATGATGTAGTTGAATAACTTATAGGCTGGGGTTTCTCCTATATTTTCAACAGTTGTAATGTTTGATCCCCTGGCCACAAAGCAGATGATGTTTGATAAACCACCGGCTTTATGTAGATAATCACGCTTTCCTGCCTTTTTTTCAATTCTCTTGTAGAAAACTGCAAAGAAACCACACTTGCTTTGCTTTTGTTGGTTGTTTAAATAATGGCAATGGAATATGCTAACTGGGAGCTTTTAAATAACTAGATCACATTTCATGCTTATCTCACTAAACCTTAGGTGAAGGGTGTCTTGAGGAAAGAATGGGGAAAAAAGAATAGGGCATCACTGACCACTGACCTTTAAGTCTTTGCCTTCTTCAGGTTAGTAGAAGCACCCTTCATTTAACATAGGAGCAAGGTCTCTGTTGCTACACTCAACAAAGTACCCTCTTCTTGCTCTTCCAAGGGTAGAACCCTTTTTTAAAGTCATCCAGATGGAAATCACACCCTTGCAATAACTCCCAGCACCACTGAGTTACATTGCTACAGAGTAGAGTCAGATATCCCCAGTTTCTAACAAGCCAATACCTTACACTACTGGGCCAAACCAATGATTATTTGTTACACAATGTATAACTGCTTCCAATCTCTCAAATCACTAATGAATGTTCTTTACATTTTCTGTTTGTGAGAAAAAATGGAAATAGAGCTAGATGGTATTTTTTCCCTTCCGGGTCTATATTTTAAACCTTAATTTAGGAATAAGCTGCAAGAAATTTTTATCATTGAGAGCAGAAATCATAAGAAGGAAACCAAAAAGTGGATATTCACAGAGAGGAAGAAATTTTAAAAAATATTACATTAAAACTTGCCTGTAATGAACATATCTCTGTAAGGAGCCATAGTCTGTAGTATTTCCAGGCTTAAGTAAACTAACCTAAACTTCTTAGTCAACTACAATAAAAATAATCTGACGGAAACAAGAACAATAAGAAAATATTTGCCATCACCAAAAATCAAGGGAGGACACAACATGAGCCACACTCATTTTATTTGTTCGTATCATGGAGTTCGCTGTATTTGTGGCTCAGCATCTATCAACTCCAGATGCAATCTATGTCTTCTAAAATATACAAAACAAGATATGCCCTAATGCCATTCTTTCACACACACAATGGCTGACACAACACTGCACATGTTGCATCACTGGCTCATCAAAGAGCCAACAGAAAAATAATAATTCACAAATATATTTGAATGACTGCACCTAGAATGTTGCATTCAACTCTAGGTGAGTCTTTAACTTCAGAAGATATTTGCAGAGAACTAAAACAATTTCTTGGATTATCTCAGGAGACAAAGAGGTTTATGGAAGAGAATGGAATAATATTAACAGGTATTTGTAATGAATATCAAAAGAAACTTTCTGTGACAATGCAGTCTGCTAATCCATGAACTAGATTCTTGCAAGAATTAAAATTATGGCTTACGCACATAATCTAGTTATGTATGCTATGAGCCACAAATATGACTGCATATGTACCTTTAGCCCATTTAAAGGGCAAGAAAAAACATATTAAATAACGCAGTGAGGTCTCAGCTCTTAGTCAAGGACAGAGATAATCCTAATCTGGCTTCATGGGAGAGCTGTTCATCTGCCATGTGATTGTATACTACACTATATCTGCACAGAATTGTCAGTCTGGGCATGCTCTGCCAAGATGAACTGCTGGAACAGGCTGCTGCTACCAGAAAAAAACTCATACATCCCACTCCTGCCCAAACTCTTTCCCCAGTGCAATAGAGGAAGGACTAGTTGTCCCCACAACTGCAGCCTGTTCCTGAAAGACCTCTTTCCTAGAAGCCTGTATGTCATCTCCTGTCAGACGACAGATGTGCATGTATCACCTGAGGGAGGCAGAGGGGTGTGGGATGCTGGCAACGCTGGGGCAGGCCATGGATGGATGACATTTCTTGACCAACAGATATGTTTCAATGGATATAGACTGAACATAGGTTACTCTAACAACTGTCTTTATGTTGTTTACATTAACTTGTACAACTTCAGTTTGTGTTTTGAATTTCTATTTTCCTTTTTCTTTTCTGAAAAGTAGTTGTCTCATAAATAAGTGTAGGTGTATCTATTGAGTTTAACTGTCTTAATTAAATAAATATTGCCATTGTTATATACACTGAGGCTAAAGAGTTTCAAAGGAATGCAGTCTTTTACATTAGATATCTCTTAATGCTATATACAAATAATAGTAACTAGCAGCATCCAGCATCTGTTGGGTCAGTCATAATGGCGATGATTAAGATGCATTTCATTAGTAACTAATTAGTCACATGGATCACTTATACCATTTATAAACATATTCTTACCCTTATGCATGCTTCAATCAAGACTTGTTAAATAGCCTATCCGTGCAGACACGGACCATCAGCTATTGAAGAATGCTTTTCCCAGCAGTAGTCAAGGTTTATCTGTACTATGTGCCAAAACAGAATTGACTGAATGGGTTTTCAGCTGCGTTCAAAGATTTCTCACTCCTTTTGGACCTGCATCTGCCAGAGATCACAAAATGTTAACATTTATGATTTTTAGACATAACAATCCCTGACTGGTCAAATATACATATAACCTGATAGTTCTCACAGACATCCAGTATGCAAATAGTAATGGGGGTTGTATTTCTCTGGACAGAAAATCTGTGGATCTCTTATATAGTTTGTGTGATTGGTCTGTGGAAATGGCCTCAGCTCTTTTTCACTATTTACAGTGATTTGGAAGCAAAATAAGGACCTTGATAGTTTTGTTACAGGATTGTAGATATACAGTGCAGAGCTTTATTTTTTCACCAGTTTTGCCAGTAAATAGTTCTACAACTTTATATTCACTTAGAGGTCAAATCTAATTAACATAATGTCTCCAGATTCACAGCTCTGTTTTTAACATTAATAATTCTTCTTACTGAGCTGTTTACTACAGCAGTGTTTCAATGGCTGCTCTGAACCACATGCAACTTCAGTTCAGTCCATCTAGCTTCCAGTGGTATTCTGGTAATCTGCCTAAATGCATTCATTGCATGATCACACCAAAGCTCTGGTCTGTGATATAGTTTTGTCAGTAAAACCCATCTTATGTTGCTATTGAGTTATGAGTTCTGCAAGAAAAGCCTTTTATTTCTGCATTCTTGTTACATCACCTCTTCTATTGGAAAAAATCATGCATCAGCTTTCTTTCCTGGTACTATACCTATCCTCCTTAAATAGTGCCTGCTATTCTAGTTACTGCAACTCAAAAATTATAAAGAAGAAATAAAAAGGAATAGAGAGAGGTGACAAGGGTATGGGACAGCTTCTGAATGAAAAGAGATGAGGTAGATTAGGATTCTGTAGCATGGAAAGCCTAACAATGTGAATATGATGCAGATCTATAAAATCATGAAAAAAAGTGACTGTATTTCACAGTACAAGAACAATGAACATCCATTAGTTTAAACAAAATGAAGTATTTTCTCATGCAGTACATAATTACATTGTGAAACTTGCAGCTAGTGGACAGTATGAACAAAAATATACTGAAGTTAAAAAAAGATTCAAAGAACAGACTGAACAGTAGCTATTCAAACAACCTATTTACTTGAATGGCAATGTGAACAAATTGAGAGCACACCATACACAGGCAAAAGCCATTCCCCACATCACCTTTTTGAAGAGCAACGAAATTCCTATCTACTTGACAGAAACAGAAACAGAAACAGAAAATTCAGAAAAAATCAAACCCAAAACTGGGCAGTCAAATCAAATATACAGACATTCAAGTCTCCATAAACAATCTAAATATTGCCCATTCTGTGTACGTGGGAATTAAACAGTTAACTGCAAACATAGAACATATGTTTTGGAAACACACACAGCAGTTGAATGCTGTTCTTAGACACAGATTAGAGATGTTATGATACTGGCTGGCGACAGTTAACTGAGTTCGGTCACGGAGCAAACGGAGCGGATGGTAAAGATATTTCTTTTGCTCTAGTCTGAGACCTAAACCTGACTCTCTACAACAAGTTCCAGTGGTATCATTGTTGTGAAAAGGCTGAAAGCCTCGGTACTGGTGAACTCAAGTTACCTTCTCTGGGACTTTGCATCCCCATGTGCAATATATTTTGCCAATAATGAATGTGTTATGGTAAGTGTCATAACATTTATTTTTTTGTGTCTGCTAAGGTCTTAGACCAAACAGCATCTCTCTCATGTATCACTGGCTCTGGTTGATAATATGCTTAATGCTCAAGTGAGGGGAAGCTGAAAGACAAATTTTGGTAAAACAGGAAAACAAATGAGTAGATACTTTGAGATGCCCATGATTTCTGAGTATGGGACACAAAACTAACAACAGAGGAAACACATGCAGGGACTAAATGCTGAATCAGGAGGTTCAGTGAAGCATTGTTGCAGTTCCTCAAACTGCAATAGAGTTACTTAAAAAGATCCAAAAGCCTACACTGAAGCAGCAATTGTACTGACAAAACAGTTAATTTTTTCTTCAGGCTTAAGTCACACACCCACGCATACATAGCATGCCAACACGGTCTGAAATTAAATATCCCTTCTGTTCAACCTCTGTGGAAGGCAGAGAGAACTGCTGAGTACCCTGTGCTTCATCGCTGAGGGACCACAACTCTGAATCTTGTCTACAGCTGTTCCTAAACTTTTTTCTAACTTATTACTATTCAAATATTTTAGTTTGTGGAAAGCATGATTTAAGTGCTTTATTGAAACACATACACACATACACAAAAAGCAAACAACCCTTCTAACAGCCTTCCCCTGAAGACATAGATCCTCTTCTCCAGATCAAAAACATAGGTCTTCCTGAAAGACAGATAAAATAAGAGAGTTTATAACTCATCTATAAGCAATGTGAACATGAGCACACTGTCTAAGCAAGATTCTTCTGTCCAGTTGTGTTCCCACAGTCTGCCTCACCTGTATCATCGCTGGATGGGCTTTGGCCACCACTTTTGTGCCAGGCTGCTCAGTTTATAAGAGTTAGCTTCCTTAGCTACCAAATTCCATTTTAGCCTGAACTAGAGAGCCTGATTACATCACATAATTAATGTTGAATTGCAGAAATGTATTTTGCTGATGAGTAAATGATCCTGCTGTAAGAATACTTTTCGTTTTGTCTTCTCTCCAAAGAGACTGGGGCTCCATCTTGTGGGCTTAGATTGTATGTCATTAAATTGAAAGTCAATTTATTAACTGAGCAAGTGCAAGCCACACTTTTTATGTCATTTGCTCTTTTTTTGTTTTAGGTATAATTCACTAAGCTGCATGTATTTGCTTACACAGTCTTTGGTTTAACTGGAAAGAAAGTTAACTAAATTTGGTCACAGAGCAAATGGAGAGGATCGTAAAGATGCAAAGTAGCCTGAAAATCAATGTGAAATTGCAGTATATTACAACACATGGAATTTAAGTACACAAAATGTACATTTACACTGAAATTCTTGAAACCTACTTACGTGTACAAGCAACAAACACAGAATCACGAACAAGCTGGCTCTGACAAAACTCTCAACTGCACCACCTCTGTCTCCACCTCATCAGAAATAAGCCTAAAATCTGTAGGTGCCTGCTTTCAGTATTAAAGTTCCTTAGATGGGCTGATTAAAACCGTAGTTCTCCAGGCTATGCTATATCTGATGTACTTAATAGTATTATTTTTATATCTTATTTTTCTCCTGTCTTCATAGCTTGTTCACTTTTTTGGCTGCAGCAACACATAAGCTTGAAAGTTATTGAACTGATGCTTTCTGGAATGGATACATTCATCCTCCCTTACAGTAAGAAACACAGATACTCCAGGATGTAAGACTTTCCAATATAAACATGGATATCACAACTTATAACATCCTAATAATAAAACCACACAGATCTTCTCAGGCTGAAGAATGCACCAGCTGGAGAAATAGGCTGTTCTAAGTCATAACAAGTGCAGAAGTCTCATGGGAAATTTTTTATTATTTTAAAATTGACATACAGAAATTGTAACACCTCAACAATTCTGAGACTGTTACAGAGCACTATCAAAAACATTCTATGGGGGCAAAGCAGCTACTCTGTCATCAAGCTACCATAACAACGAATACTCTAAAGAGACAGAGACAAACATATTTACAAGCAAACTACAGAACACTAAGTCCTAATAAACTCTTTATTACTTAATTCAATAACCTTCACATCTCTATACAGCAGGTACAATCCCCTACAAACATCAAGATGGCAGATCTGAACATTCACAATGAAAAATATTAGCCAAGGGGGGAAAAAAAGACATGCTTCTGCCCATTTCTCACTTCACTAGAATGGAAGTGCACTTTTCTGCAATTTTATTTTCTGCAATTTTATTTTCAATCTGGAAGTATTTCTACGGTTAGGTCTGGACTGCTAATTCAAATTCAATAAAAAATGGATCTCGTGTGTGCTATGTCTTGTAGCTGCCATTTTGAGGACCATGTTCATATTGTTGTTACAAACTCCAGCTACTTTGCATTACTGTTAGATTCTGACTGCTGGGAATGCATTTCTCAGACAATAGGGTTGTCCATCCTTTGCCATCCCATAATGGAGCTCCAAAATTATCTGAGAAGCAGGTTTATTAGGATGAGAAAATTTGGTAACAGGCACTCTATGAACAGGTTTGGCTTCAGTGGTAGTTCAGTGGTGTTCTGAAATGTTCTAGTCCATGCTTTTGAGAGAGAGACTGAGTGAAGGGTAAGTCAGTGGCTGTACTGGCAAAGTTAATATTGCCCTGCTGAAGACAGAAGCAGAAGCAGCACTAAATATCCAGTATGCGCAGCACCACTACAGATCTGGCCAGACAAGAAGCTCTCCCAGGAGCTTTAAATTATGGGAACTCTCCAACATAGTAACAACAAAAGCAATCGACCCTTCACAAAATTTACCTTCAAGGCTCACTAAAACAATCCAGAAGCGTGAGATAATTTAAATGAGGGCTAACATTATACAATCAAGCGAGAAAGGAGACTAGGGAATACAGAAGAGACACTGACTGTAAGTGTAGTTGAAGTACAAACATGCAAATACTGTCACTAAAATCAGACCAGCTTTCTTCACAAGTGTGTATATCACCACGTTTATTTTGAGGCCAGTTCATCAGCTTTGAAGGGTTAGTTATTGTCATGATTATTGAAATCTATTAGAATGAATATACAGCCATTCAGGAGGTTGGTCAAGACAAAGACCTGAAGCCCAGTATCAAGCTATGACAATGACTGGAAGTGGAATCAAAACTTCAGAACCACAAAACTCTTAAGGCAACATCCATACCACAGCAACTGCTGCATGCTGTACGTATGCTGCAGCATGTGGAAAGGAATTTGTGCTACACAGAAGAACAGATCCATTTAAGTTGACTGGGTGAGACAGAGGGAAGCACTTGACACCCTTGCCAAGGAGCCGACCCACAGACTTGAGCAGACCTTCTGGGTGCCTCAAGCTAAGGCTGGCTTTATAGCACCTTCCCTTCCATCTCTCCTTGTTCCTCTCACAATCCTGCTGTCCCCCTACCTCTGCAGCCTCCAGCCACCTTTCTCACCTGCAGCAGCACCAAATCTGCCAGAAGCAGGGTAGGATAGTCCTCCATGGCCCCACAGCTGGCCTGGGACTGGCAGGACCTGACACTGACACTGAGCATCATGAGACACACACACAACCCCTCTCCAGCGCAGGTGTCCAGCCTGAGACTGGAAGTAAGGGAAGGACCTGGTGGTGAATGACCTCTACCTTCCATCCTCCACTCATGGTGGGCCTGGTGTAGCACTGGGGTGGCAGAGGCTTCAAGGGTACTTGAGCCCTCAGGGCAGTGGGAGCCAGAGGGTGGTTTGTGGGGACGTCCTGTCATGGTACCTCCACATGGTGCTGGGAGCAGGCGCTGTTTCCCAGCGAGGTTCAGGCAGAGGAGGCCTGAGAAACAGGCTCCACAGGGAGGTGAGCGATGCAACTCCCTGGCTTGCAAGCCCTGGTACCAGTGTCTCCTTGGTGGCATCTGCAACAGGGTGGGCACAAGAAAGGCCAGGCATCAGGTGGGCCTCGCTGACTGGGGATAAAGGTGGTCCAGAAATGCAGCCTGTGCTTGGGAATTACTTCAGACACTGCCCTAATATGGAAGTAGTATGATGTAATGCTACAGGATGGCAGCAGATCCCCCAAGGCTTGTCAGGGAGCTCAGCTGGAGAAGAACTCTAAAGAAGTGGAATGCCAGTTCCAGTACAAATTCTGTTCTCCAGGAACATCAGAGTATACCTGGAAAGTATATTTAAAATCCAAAATAAATTTCTTTTTTTAATGAAGGTTTGCAGTATTACAGAGAATGTGGCGATCCTGCTCTTCGAAAATCAGAACATCTGTAAATATAAAGTATGCTGATTAAAATTCTACGTCAGGTCACTACTGCATGTTGCCCCACTTCATAAATTTGCAGAGACATAGCTAGAGAATAAAATAAGGAAAAAAATCTTAGAAAGACTGGATGTCAACTGAGCATTCTACAGCTGTCTACAGTGCTTGCCTTCTAGAAGAGAAAGAAAGCATAGAAATTAAAATAAACCTGTTTTGAGACCGGAGGAATTAATATCAGTTTATAGTACTTACAGTACTATATTACTACAGTACTAATTACAATAAAAGTGATAATCACAGCATATACAATGTATGATCACAGCATATACAATGTATGAAAGTATGATCTTGTGCAAACAAGCAAGATAAATTCTCAGCAGAATTGCTAAAACCTTGGGAAAGTAGCTTTGCAATTTGTACCTATAATATGTGCATTTACACTGCTGAAATATAACTTGATATATTTTTAAAATGACTTTTAGTTTACATAGACTGAGAAGTGTGTTGGGGGAGCAATGAAACAATATAAGGCACAATGCTACAGGAACTGAAAAATTCTACTGCAGAATATGTTGAATAAAGCAATTTAGAGCATGCAGATGTAAGACAAGGTTGCTAGACATCCTTTCCCTAATTCTCTTTCTTTCATTAGCACTTGAAGGGTTAAAGGTATTTTGGAATCATTAGAACACCTCAGCCTGATATTTCTATGACATTTTAGAACAAAAAGGGAGCGTGTACAGAGCTGGCATATGAAATTCCAGGTGACTCAACACTAATCTTTGCTGATATGTATTAGTAAAAAAATAAAGAGCATATACATATATTTTAAGAGATGGATGATATGCCTAACTGAAGTAACTATTCACAAAGAAATATTTCAATATATGGGTTTATATGGGCTTATATATCAATATATGGATTTGTATATCAATATTTCAATCTGTGGGCTTATTATAGGGGCTTTATAGATGAGTTTAACAGGAACAGGGAAAGAAAAATGCAGCTATTGTGCAATGGAGATGAAGAAATTGAGGATCATCTGGGTACAACCTGTAAACTAAACAAATACTCTGCATTATTTATAAATAAAGATGCTATTACTGGAAATAGGAACAAATGTAGAGATAACTACAGGAAAACTACCAACTAAATACTATTCTAGCATTTTGAGATCGCCATAGGAAAGATCATTTCTGAGAATGGTAGAAGGATCAGTTATAAAATGTGTGTGTCCCAACAGTTCATATGTTCTAGTAATTAAGAGAGTGGTCTCTGTGAAGGTGAAATTCTTTTCCATTCTTAAACACAGAATAGCTCTTGTGTTCCCACTAAACCTGCTTTGTATCTGTCATTGGAGCTAATATCATTTACTGGTTCAAAATACAAGTTTTCTTTGGATTTTTCAGATTTTTCTAAATTTTTCTTGTGCCAGAGGTACAGGAAACATCTTTTCCATAGTCTGAGTATTTGCGCTATCCTTAGGACTCAAGAAATGAGTAAGATGTCAGATATTTATCCTGCTAACTCCCTCATACCTAAAGAATTTCCTCTTAAAATCCGAGAAAGATAATGTGATTATTGCAAGTATTAACTAAAATTCATGGCCCATACATTCCTATGGAAAAATGTTAGGAACACACAAACTGAAGCTCATCTTTGTTATACAAAGAACCAAGTGATTACTGGAAACAGACATGAAAGCGGAGGAAGTGGAATGATGAAAAATGAAATAGATAAGCATGAAAATATAGACTGCCAATTTTGTCTTTCATATATGATATATTACTCTATTTGAATTTCTCTTGATTTTTCCATAAATTTCTGCCTACTTTATTTATCAAAGCCAATGATGAGCTCCTAACGATAACCATCATTAAGGAAAAATGTGCTGTGTTTTTCATGAGGAAAAACACTTGAAAAATGGAATATCAGAATGAAATCCAAGCCAACTAATTGTTGTACCATCCAACCAGATTTGAGACTTAAATTAGTAATTCTTATGACATATAACACAGGAAAACCAACTTCTTGGATAATACACCTCTGATATGTTTAGAAAGAAAAAACAGCCAACAAACATTAACAAAAATGATGGAAAAAGTACATCCACAAGTCTGCAAACCAAAGGCACTGAATACAGGGAGATTATTGGAAGGATGCAAGAATAATGGTTTATCATACATTTTCTTTTAAACATTTTGCAAAGCTATAAAAAGATTGGAAGGACCACTAAAAACGATTTACTGTAATTCAAAAGAGAAAGTAGGAAAATATTTAATCGGGGAGCGAAAGACTATGTGTTTCCTTTGTTTTCTTAGAAAATGAAGAAATATGAGAGGAAGCGAAAATAAGGAGCTAAGATCCTTACTCTAATAGTGCCAGAAGAACAGTTAAAAATATGTGATATTTAAATATTTCCAGGCAAACTATCAGTATTTGAAATAATAAGATATACACAAAGAATTTGAAATAGCCTAATTACTACTTGGGTTTTTAATTTGTATTTCAGATAATTCTAAAGAGAGTTAATAACAAGAATATGGAAATGGATAAAAGTGCGCAGCTCTCTGTCTACCAGAAAAGCAGGTTCTGAAATCTGGATCACTTAGGACCAGGGAAATCTTTTTCAGATACAGCACAGGGTGTATTTCCATATTTGAAAATAGCATAGGCTTCTCTTTCAGCCATGCCAGTGCCACAGTTGTCAGTGCCACCATAATTGCCACATACAGGCACATTTTCACTGGCCTAGCGCTTGCTGCAAAGAGGACCAGTCAACGTAACCAAAACATTCTGCATTATTTTCACTTCTTGATGTCTGCTCAGATCTTTGTGATAGAGGCATTCCTGGCTCACCAATTCCAACAGGTCCTGGGGGCCTAATTCTTCCCTCTTGGCCTCTTTCACCCTTAACAAAATGAACATTAAAGAGTCGTTATTGTTTGAAATTGGTATTCTTTCTGTAGCTGAGGTGGAGACTGTAATTTTTTTAAAGTACCCGAAAAAATTGATTTCTAAGTGATTTTGAAAAATGAAACCTGTCCCTTTTGAATCTACAATTTATTAGAAGTCAATAGCTGGGATCATAATTAAGCTCAGGATGTCATCCTCTGCAAACTCGAAAACATAGGAATTGTATAATTTTTAACTTCAAATATTAAGAACTTGAATTTGATGCAGTAGAAAATGAGAAGGTTCATTAAAATATTTCTTGATAAAGACAGCACTCAGATGATAGAAACATGTTACTGGCAATTAACTTAGGTCCAGGACTTCCAGTGCCAGGGAGTCCTGAAGGACCACAAAGACCTACAGGACCTTGCTCTCCTTAAAGAGACAAAAATAATTAAGAGAGTGTTATTGATCCCTGATAGTCCATTCATTTCACTCTTACGTTGATATTGCAGAGGTCTCTCTCTAACTACATTTAGGGTGAGGTTGGTAACAATGGCTGTTATTAAGACTGCTAACGCTACTTCCTATGAGAGGACCTTTAAACTGCTGCTTGTAACCTTGCCAAACTTAATTTTGGGGCTGGCATTTTCCACTTTGGGTTATTGGTTAAAGCTTCTCTCTACTCCCCCACATATTCTAAAACAACTGTGAAAATACTCTCACAGCCTTTTCTTGGCAAGCCCATTGGTCAGTGCCCAGAAAGAACAGTGCTCACTCACTAAGCAGTTATTAATATTTTGTTTTCTCCTAAGTTTGTAGCTCCTGGCTGTGTCTTCTGTACATTACTAAAATGAGAGTCTGAAAGAAGAATTTTGAATTCCCACATGGGCTTCCCTATGTGCTTCCTCAGCTTTAATTAGGTGAAGGGAGGGGGAGGAGCGGAGGGAGATTTCATCCTTGTATTATGGAATGGGATCTGCTTTAGAAAGAGATTAAGTTCAAAAACATCCACTTATTCTGGGTGTTCTGTTTGAGATTTTCACATCTTTTAAGAGTTCTTTACAACACACAGCAACACTGATAAAGCAAACAGCAACTCACACTGATACCAGTTGTGGCTAAGGGTGCTCACCACTTCTGAATGTCACAAAAAATGTCAAAATGAGGAAAGCATAGAGACAAGAAACTTCTCTTGCACATATATAAATTCTGTCAGAAGCAAAGACATGAGCAACTATGCATCTGATATTCAGATAGGCTGACCAAGTACATTAGCCTAACAATTCTTTACCTGCAGTACTTTGTTTAGTTTGTGCACAGAAAAGACAAAAGACAGAGGAAAGAAGACAAGGATTCTACAGAAAACAGCTCTGCCTTAATGTATCTACAGAACAAATATGTCATGAATGAGGAAAGAGCTCTTGAAAAAACAGCATGTGAACACAGGTTTAGACTTTCATGCAAAATATATAGAATGAGACTGAATTAAAGTTGTGCCACCAATTTTCTCAGTACTTCACTTTTCAGGACCAATGAAGTTCTTTATGTAATTTTGTGTGCAGTGCCACATAGTAATGTAGTAGCTATGGCATGGACCTAAAAGACATCTCACCATTGTGACAGTTTTTTAACTGCAATTCCCCTTTGAATGTCCTTTTTTTTTTTTTTTTTTTTTTTGCCAGATCCTTAGCACTATTTTGTCGAGAAATAATAGACACTCCATTTAGTGACTTTTCTTAGAAGGAAAAAAAAGCAATAACATCTTTTGTTTATTCAAGAGATTTTTTTAAAAAGTTTCATTCTTTTGTATTTTTAGTGACAATTTCTGCAAATATTTATTTTCCTTGCAATACCAACTTTCATATGTCAAAACCAATGCACAGAAATAATATTACAAAGAATATTTTACTATATGTTTTGAGAATGCATCATTCAAAGTATATTGTTTCATTAAATCTTGAAAATCCTAAAGCTTATTTATTAATGTAAAATCCACTTTTTCCAAACTAATTCTTTTATTTTAAAAATTAAACAATAATATGTTAAGGGATGTAAGTTTATATATACTAACATTAATTTTATAATTACACAGCCTATACACGGCCCATATTTTTAATAGATACCGAAAGACAAGTTTATATGTCTTTATTTGGATACACAAGTAAACAGCTTGCTACCAAAACTACCAAGCATCCAAGTTGCCACTGAAACAAATTTATAGAAATGCCTTAGATAGTACTTTCTATTTTTGAAAATAAGGAAAATTTTGCCACTGATTGCCATAAAGCTGAGATTTGAACTTCAGTAGTACTTCAGAGTCCCATAACTTTGATTTCATATCTTGAACCTCAGAAAAGGCTGTGTGTGCTTATCTTTTCTGAAACAGTATGGTATCTGTACTGGCAATATCACAGCTAGCACTCTTGGGTGGTGCACAAATCTCCTCTGAGGAACAGGTCTCAAAATATCCTACCTTCTTTGTTTTTAGTGGAACACACACAGGTGGGATTACCAACATACAGTACATTGTAACACAGTTCAGCAAGTGTATTTCTTCAGAAAAGCAACGAGAGGGATTTGTTCTTTATGCAAGAGTGCAGCTGGAATGCATGGAGCTCTGCCTAGAGATGGGTGATGAGCCAGCTGAGAGCTTATGGGTCAGGCTCAGTGGGCAGACCAACATGGGCAATGTCATGGTGGGTGTCTGCTATAGACTGCCTGATCGGGAAGAAGTAGTAGGTAAGGCCTTCTTCAGACAGCTAGAAGCAGCCCGATGTTTGCAGGCCCTGCTCTTCATGGGGGACTTGAACCACTCCAGTATCTGCTGGAAGGGCAACATAGCAGCGGACAAGCAATGTGGGAGGCTTAGTGTTGATGGAGCTTAGTACTTCCTAACACAGGTGATTGTGGAGACAATGAGGGGAGATGCCCTGCTGGATCTTGTACTTACAAACACAGAAGAACTGGTTGGGGATGTGAAGATGGGGGGGCAGCCTTGACTGCAGTGACCATGGGACGGTGGAGTTCAGGATCCTGAGAGGAGGGGAAAAAAGCAAAAATGCACGATCACAACCCTGGAGTTTTGGGCAGACTTTGGCCTTTTCAGGGACCTGCCTGGAAGAATCCCATGGGATACAGTCCTGGAGAGAAGAGGGGTCTAGGAGCATTGGTTGATTTTCAAGGATCATCTCCTCCATGCTCAAGAATGGTCCATCTCAATGAGCAGAAAATCAAGCAAATGCAGCAGGAGGGCTGAATAAATAAACAAGGAGCTCCTGAAAAAAGTGAAACATAAAAAGGAAGCATAAAAGAGGTGGAAGCAGGGATAGGTGACCCAGGAGGAATATAGAGACATTGTCCAAGCGTGCAGGAAGAAGTGGTTAGAAAAGCCCAAGCCCACCTGGAGTTGAATCTGGCAAGGGAAAAGACAAAAAGAAGGGCTTCTACAAGTACTCAAGCAGCAAAAGGAAGGCTAGAGAAGATGTGGACCCACTGCTGGATGGGGCAGGGGACCTCGTGACAAAGAACATGGAGAAGACCAAGGTACTCAATGCCTTCTTCACCTCAATCTTTACTGGTAAGACCAGCCTTCAGGAATCCCAGGACCACGAGACCAGCAGGGAAGGAAGCAAGGAGACTTGTCTTTGGTAGAGGAGGTTAGGGAACATTTAAACAAACTGGACATATGCAAGTCCATGGGCCCTGATGGCATGCACACACAAATGCTGAGACAGATGGTCAGTGTTACTGCAAAGCCATTCTCAATTATCTTTGAAAGGTTGTGGTGATCATGGAAAGTTCCTGACGGCCAAAAGAAAACAAATGTCACTCCTATCTTCAAGAAGAGCAACACAGAGGTTCTGAGGAGATACAGGCTGTTCAGCCTCAGCTCAGTTCCTGAGAAGGTGATGGAGCAAATCCTGCCGGAAGCCATTTTGAAACATATGAAGTACAAGAAAGTGACTGGGAAAAGCCATGCCTGACCAATCTGATAGCCTTCTATGATGAGGTGACTGGCTTGGTGGATGAAGGGAGAGCTGTGGATGTTGTTTATCCTGACTTTAGGAAGGCTTTTGGCACTGTCTCCCATAACATCCTCACAGACAAACTGATGAAGTATGGCTAGATAAATGGACAGTGAGGTGGACTGAAAACTGGCTGAACTGTCAGAGGGTTCAGAGGATGATGATCAGCAGCATGCAGTCCAGCTGGATACCAGTCACTACTGGTGTCCCCCAGCAGTCAACACTGGAGCCAAGAATGTTTAAAATCTTCATTAATGACCTGGATGATTGGACCAAATGCACTCTCAGCAAGTTTGCAGGCAATACAAAACTCAGAGGAGTGGCTGATACACCAGAGAGTTCTGCTGCCATTCAGAGGGACCTCGACAGGCTGGAGAAATGCAACTGGGAGGAATAATGCCATGCACCATTACACACTGGGGACCAATGGGCTGCAAAGCAGCTTTGCAGAAAAGGCCCTGGGGGTCCTGGTGGACAGCAAGTGGAACACAAGCCACCAATGTGTCCTTACAGCAAAGAAGGCCAACAGCATCCTGGGCTGCATTAGGGGGAGTGTCACCAGCAGTAGAGAGGCAGTTCTTCCCCTCTGTGCATCACTGATCAGATGACATCTAGTGGGCTGTGTCCAGTTCTGGGCTTAGGACAAGAGAGACATGGACTTACTAGAGCAAGTCCAGAGAAGGGCCATGAAGATGATTAAGGGACTGGAGCACCTGTCATACAAGGAGAGGTTGAGAGAGCTGAGATTGTTTAGTCTGGAAAAGCGAAAGCTCAGGGGGCATCTATAAATATTTACCTGATGTACAGGAGTGAAAAGGACAAGAGCCAAACTTTTCTCAGTGATGCCCAGTGAAAGGACAAGAGGCACAGGACACAAACTGAAATGCAGGAAATTCCATTTAAACATAAGAAGAAAATTATTTATTATGAGGGTGATCAAACACTGGAGCAGGTTGCCCAGGCAGATTGTGGAGACTCCATCTTTGGAGCAACCTGCTCCAGCTGACCCTGCTTTGTGCAGGGGTTGGATCTCCAGAGGTCCCTTCCAACCTCAGCCATTCTGTGATTCAGTGAAACCAGCCCATATTTCACTGGAAAACCAACCCATATTTCAGAAATTTCACTGAGAGTACAGAAATGTTCTCATAGGTGTACCTTACTCCCATTGCTACTCCTCAGCAATTGTTTGGGCTGGGTCCCAGACTTACTAATGTGTACCTATTTCACCTCAGTTTTCAATCTTGATCGAAAACATCATTTCTGATCTTCTGTAAATGACATGTGAAAACCCTCATCAGCCCTTCCCCTGTCAAACAAACAGAAGTGGCTGCTGTATAAATCATACAAAAATACGCAAGTACATTAGAAGCAATAGAAGCCAAAAATCCAATAACAAAAAAGGTAATTAAAATTCCAAAAGGAAATTGATTACCTAACTATATAAATTCTGAAAGAAGTGACCAAAAACTCAGGCATCCCAGAAACAGAATACTCAAATTCATATGTCTCCTTGTTTTAAAGGTTGAAATCAGCTGATCTGCTTAAAAGGAAAGAGAGACAAACATGCAAGGGTTAAGGTATCAATGGTTATCCATTTAATATATGCAGGTTTTCCTGCATTTTAGTTTTAAGCTGACCACTAAGTAAGAATGATCTTAGTTATTTTAACATTGCTTTTTCTTTTTTTTTTTAATAATAAATTCTACCCTATTAAGTTAACACCTGTGCGGCACATAAAAAATCACCAACATATTATGTAAAAGTCTGTTAGAAGGCAAAAACTGAAAAGGAATCTTTCAAAAATATCAGTGTTTATGACACATTTTGTTTTCCTTTATGAGATTATGGAACTTACTACTATGTAATTTTCTAAAAGTACATTAATATAAATTGCTAGGACCTTTATTGCATAGTATGTTCATTTATATACTCACTAGCACTTAATTCATTCCCACTGTTTGCCATTATAGTAAACAATTAGATCTACCCTGTTTTAATGGAAAATCTATCTGTTTTTACTTTTCAGTAGTTGTTCTATTTGGCATAAGAAGTCTGTCAAATATAAACAGAATGCAGGTTGTAGTATGATGCAGCGCTATATAACAACATGCTTGAAATAACAAGATTATAAAATCAATAATTAAAATAACTAGTACATATTTAAAAGAAAAAAGTAACCCAATCTAGTCTGCTTTCACCTTAAAGTAATTAGTTTGTATTACCTTCTTGCTATTGATAGAAGTCAGTTGTGACTTGACCTGGAAGACCAGCTGATATTTTAAAACACCCAAAATGGATCATACTGCATGAACAGTTTAATTTCTGCAAGGAAACGCTATTTTATTTCTCTTGTTATTCTCTTTTATGGTAGATTTTAAATCTCTCAAATCTTTAATGTTCCTATTTCTTAATTAGCAAGAATAACAAATGTTTGTTCTTTCTCAGACAACAAAAATTTGTTTCGGCTGAACACACAGGAACTTGTGGGTGAAGATAATAATAAACTAATTTTGCACTGTATCATAGAAATGCCAGTGTTCACCCACCATAGAGAAAACTGAGCAATATCACTTTAAAATATCCAGAATGGAATTTAGGACTAAAGGTTCATGTTCTGATCCAGGTAAGTTCTCCTCAATTCGCTACTCCACTCTTCACTGACTGTACTGTTTCATCTATTTCAGAGATGCTGGGGTCCAGGCAGTTGCACAGAAGTGGGGTAAAATTCCATCCTCGCTTTGTCAAACATACAGAGCTAGCAACATATCGCAGTGTTCATGGGATCCCTGTCACAGTAAGCAACTCTCTACAGATTCTTGTCTCCTCTCTCAGAGAGACTGTAGAAGTTAAAATACCCAAGCGCAGCTCTAACACCTTCCAGCAATGGCAGAGACCGAAAGAATCAGGGACCTGCCATCTACAATAGCTAATGAAAAAAAGTGTATTGTGGAATTACTACCAACGGGACTTTTCATCTTGATAGATAGGGATTTTTCTCTAATTCTACACTGAATTATTAAACAGTCATAGCAAATTTCAGACTGCTTGATCAGATTCAGTTTCTTCAGCTGTCTAGCAAGCACTTTTTCAGTCATTCTGGGATACTATGGAAGTTGCCACTTTGTCTACTTGAGGAGTTTGCCAGAAACCCCAGCAGTAGGGGAAATGAATTGGCAGGTATTCAGTGAAAGGCAAAATGTATAGAGGGCCCTTAAGGACAGCTGACTGCATGAACACAGCTCCGTGCCCTGTGCCTGATATGCCGCAAATTATTTGAATTACACGAATGTATCTTTTCGCTCCAAAATGTATACCATTTAGCAACAAAAATAATTATGTATGAAATACAAAATGAACTCTCGAAAAACTATGCAAAAGTATTTCTATGGTTTGATAGCTTTCTTCTCACTTACCTGAGGTCCCCGAGGTCCTCTAGGGAAAAATGGACCTTCTAGTCCCTATGTATAAAAAAAGGAAAGACAGATATGAAATAATTTGATTAATATTTATTAATATTTTTGTTAAATTGACAAAATTAAAAAATAAAATTAAAATGAAATCAATTCAAGTTTAATAAAAAATAACATTGTAAACAATATGCCAACATTCTCCATTGAAATACTCTGAACCATCATCCTTGTGTAACAAACCAAGTCTTCTGTAGCCCTTTATAGACCTGTTCAGTTCATTACAGCTTCTGATACTTTATAGATGGCAAATGCTTGTTTCATCATTATCTTTTGCAGGGTAACTAACAGAGGAAGTTTTTATAATCCCACCACACAGATTCTATGTCAAGTTTTCTTGGCTGCTTTTTTTACATTCAGAAGGCCTTCAAAATACACCCTGAATAATTTCCTTTTATCTGATAAGACATTTCCCTCAGCCTCCTAACAGCTTCTTATAAGTCTATTTAAGACTTATTTTTCTCTTGAATGATGTTTCACTTTTTTTCTATAATTCCCTTGTCCCTTAAGAAATGTTACAAGCCCCAGGGGATGTACAAAATTTCCTATACTTTCAGAATTTTACCACATTACAGACAACTTTTTCTTTCCTTCGACAGAACTAATTGCTTGCCTTTGAGCTCTTTATTGAAGTAATTTGTTTAATGATTGTTCTCTCGGTATTTACAAACATTTGTATGTTGTCTTCAATACAATATATATAATATAAGGAATAATATTCAGAAATACTATAGACAATTTCATTATGATTCACATGACAAATCTGAGCAATGACAGGAATACTCATTTTTCAGTATTTTGTATATTACTTACAGAAGTATAATCCTGGCCATTTTGAGTTTATCCTGCTTGTTTAGATAATCAGGTAATTGTTCTTCCCCTGAGCGTGATTCTGAAGTCTATGAAGTCAAAAGAATATTCCTGTTTGGCAGTTACGGGCCTTGGATTAAATTCCATGCCCACTTGTAAATCCCTTCACAGGTCACATTCAAAAAGAGAGATAAAGCAAAGTTTGCATCTAGAGAGCATGTACAGAACATATCTGTATCATTACTGACAGGCTGGATACCACTCCCTTTTATTAAGGTTGCCCAGTATATCATATTTAAGACTCTGGTTTTGGTTGTTTATAGCTTTATGAAGCTTCAAAGATGTAAACTGAAACTATCCATGCCAGATGTCTTTCTGTCTAAGTTTTAGCCAGAAAAATTCAGTCATTTCCAAAAATGAGGCTAACGAAGAACATGTGTTTTTCTTTGGTTAGAAGCATTATTTTAAAAAATCTGTTACCTTAATGTTTTGGAGCAATAGTGTATACTTTGGAAAGTATAGCACTTAGGGGAGGAGGAAGAAGGGAACTTGCTGTAGCTCTGATACTGAAGTTTGGCAAAATTGTAAGCCTTTGAAAAATGCAGTTTGCACACTGCCATAAAACACTTTGATTCCAGTAGCTAAATTTCCAGAAGGTTCCGTTTGTGCTGGACATCCTCCAGCCCTGGAGCTGAGGAGAACTTTCCGCATGAGTCCCAGTGCAAGAACTGAAAGCAGAAAATCTACCTCACGCTCAGGGGCCTGGGTTCACCCCATTTAACATGAGGCAGTGGGGAAGCCTAAATTTAGAGCCTGGTCTCTCGAAGCTCCATACAGAACCAATGGAGCAAGACACACACTTCAAACATAACTCATGTGGGATCTCTCTATTGCCTCCTGGAAAGCATAGAGCATCTAGGCTCTTTAGTTACTGAGGCAAAGAAATTTATTTGGTGCAATAGGACATATCTATGGCTGAAAACCATCTGAGGCTCTGGCAGTACACAGGAGAAAGAGTTCTGATTCAAAATCAGAGCACAAGAGTACAACAGCTTGCAATGAGGGACACATTTTGGACGGACCCTGATGGTAGGTTGGAAAAATAAACTGGAATTGAGAGCTGTTGTTTATGTTAGTGGAGAAAGGAGATAAGGAAAGAAAAGGAAAACAGAAATAAAAGTCTGCCATTGGTAGAACATAGAAGCACAAGCCAGAACAAAAAAAAAAAAAAAGGTATTTCAGGAGAATGGAACTGGGAAAAAAGCACAGGAATGGGGAAAAGAACTCAGAAAGAGACAATCTGGAGGGACTAAATGCAAAAAGGGTTGAACATGAAGGTGACAGCCAGTCTGTCTTCTGAGGCCCATATTCCTCTGTAGAGCTTGAAATCAGATTCAGGATTCCAAAGTTTCTCATCCCTCCCTTGTACTAACCAGTCAACATAAATGATGACAACCTGCTCTTGCTATCTTTTACTACCTCAGCTCAAGACGTAATGTCTGGGTGAAAGATTTCAAATCTTACATAGGAATAAAATCTGATCTTAATGAAATCAGTGTTTTCAATTGTGGGTATATCTCTACTATCACCACTTCCTTGTGATATATGAGCTTTGTTTTTCTGAAGTATCACTTCAAATATTTTGAAGTAGTGCATACTTTTTGTCATGCAAAATGTTTTGTCATGCAAAATGTTTTAATTAAAAAGTGCAACTTACTCTCTCCCCTTTTAGCCCTGGTGTTCCACATTCTCCTCTTTCACCCTATAAAAAGCATTAAAATATTATATGTTTGAAGGGTTTTATTTAAATAATTTTTGCATTTTAACATAATTTTAATATATTTTTAAGTTAAATTTTAAGGATTTGTATTTTCCCTAATAATTTTAAATCTTTTAAATAAATCTATATTTTTAAAATGTTTTAATATGTTCTTCCAATTCAAAAATTTTTGTATGAAGGGAAGACTTAGTTCAGCACTGAAGATAATTCACTGTACTTAAGACATATAACTTTTTTTTCCTGGAGAAGCACAAAATAACAACACCTACAAAGTTAAAGAATAACATATGTTGTAATACAAACACAAAACATGCAGTATCTTTTTTAGGCCAAGCTCCCTTTGGACGATCCCTCTCTCTAGGTTTATGTAACAAGCTAATTACCATGGTATTCATGGTCCTTGTTTGAATGAAGGTCGTGAGGCTGTTTCCACAGCATGAACACAAATAACTTATTCAACAAAATACTTAACAAAAACAGACTCTTCCTGGAAATGAAATTCCACAAAATTGGTTACAACAAGGGACTAAGGAAAAGCCTGTGTCTGCAAATGAAATTCCACATTGCTATAAGGACTCAAACAATTACTTTTACTGCTATGATATAACTTTCCTTAGTATTTTTATGATCATACCTTTTCTCCTTTACAGCCAGGAAGTCCCTACTAAAAAAAAAGAAAAAAAGAAAGAAAGAATCCAAAGAATCATTATTATAAGTGATAGGGAAAGTCTACTTAAACATTCTAATTAATCTTAATGAAACAAATTTATCTCAAAGAATGTTAATTTATCTTTTGCAGGTTTGGTGGTATGCTTCTTACAATAAAAGTAGCTGCTGTGCAAATCTGTCTTTTACCAGAAAATGTTACCACTGCTTTTCTGAAAGATGTAATCTATTTTTGTTCAATTATTAAATCAGATTATATGTGTGTTTAGACCATTGTCAATCTCTGTCTATAGCCCTTCAAGAGTTCAAACTGGGGGAATGTTAGCATTCCATGTACATGGAAAACTTACTTCTCTAAGACTGATTTAATCTTTAATCTGTAAGGGCTCTGAGAGCAATCGCCCTCCTGGAGGTTTGGCAGCCTGGGCTCAGGGCCAGCTCAGAGACAATGCAGCTGAGGCCCTGTTGCGGCCTAAAGGGAGTCGTTCAGGACGACCTCCCTCCCCTTGGGGCCAAACGACCAAGTTCGTGATGCCCTTGGACTGAATTAAGGTGAAACGACACCAGCCAAACAGTTTTAAGATTTATTAAGGCAAAATGGAATAAACTAACTAGACACGTCCCGCGTCACAGGTTTAGGCAAAATGGAATCAACTAACGAGACACGTCCCGCGTCACACGTTTAGGAAAAAAAGAGGAAAAGGGGAAGACAGAGAGAGAGAGAAAGATAGATATCACCACCCGTGGATCCAGCGGCGTCCCGTTGGTCCTCTTCTCTTGGGAGTCTCGGCGGTGGGGGGGGGGGGGCCAGCGGCAGGAAGCGCCCGTCTGGTTCCACTGACTCTGCTCGAGTTCCTCAGTCGTCGCAAGCAAGCTCCCCTCTATTCACACAGTCTGCAGTTTTTATAGGTTCTTGCCCCACCTCTGGGAGGTGCTTCCTCGCTTCCCATGCAGATTAACTGTCATGCGCAGTCCGCCCTCTTGGAACCTTCCAGAAACAGGCTGGGGCATCTGGGGCTCTCCTGCTCATGCGCAGATGGCAAATGAGTATGTGCGGTTCGTGCCCTAGAGATGACCTTCTGCCCTTTTCGCGCCCTTTTTACCTCGCAGACGGCTCCCGGGGGCGCCGGCGCGGCATTGCCCGACGCGCCTTGGCAGCAGCGGCTTTGCTGCAGCAGCAGCAGCAATGATGAGACAAAACCACATGTAGAGAACCGGTCCTCTACAGGCCCCTCCACTCTGGTGACTGTGGTCAGTCAGTGCTGCAGGGAGACTCAGTGTGGGCTGACACCAGCCCACAGGAGCTGCTTTAAGCTGAAGCTCTACGGTTTGGCCCTGCCTGACCTATAGGTCTCACTGCATCACAGACCTGCCTGTGCCTGGCCGTGTATCCCACTGACCTAGACCTAGACCCTGACTATGGACTGATTTCCCAGCTTGACCCCGAGGTGACTTGCCTTGTCACTGTGGACGTGCCTGGCAATCACCAGGCTGTGGCTAATCCTGGTTACTATCACCAGACCTGATGCTGACCCTGACTGGCCTTTCTGGCTTGACCTCAGACCTGTCTCATCACTACGGATTCACCTGGTGATCGGACTCTTGGCTGACCCCAGCTGCCACACTCAGGCCTGCCCTGCTATCCTCACTGAGGGACTGTGTGACAGGCCTGGCTGGTGAGGCCAGTGCCTTGACAGATGGATTATTACCTTCAGCTCCCAACTTCCTGTCTCATGGGAAGCAGTTGGCCCTCATTGCTCCCTGAAAAATTCTGCTTATGTTTCTGTGCCACAAGTAAACAGCCTACAATGTTACTTCAAACTTTCCTGTTGTCACTACTGTTCCAAGCCAAGACAGTATTTAAGCATATCATCAGCTACAAGGCACATGAAGAACAGCTGTTCTGAATACAGATGTTTTTTTCCAAAAAAGATTTCATTTAGTATAACTAGTGGTATAAAACATCTCTGCAAAAATAAAAAAAACACATCTTACTCTTAAGAAGGAAACATGTATACCTCTTGATCTTTTTCTCCACATTCTCCTTCCTCACCCTGCAAAGCAACAAGGAGCACTCTAAAAATATGCACTGGTCTCTTACAAACTTGCAGCTGACCTTGAATATACTACTTGAGAAATTAGCACCCTTTTTCCTTCTTTAAAGTGATTACCTTTTTCAGTCATTACGAAGAATATACAGTTTTTTATATATATAAGTATATATCTACAACAAAAACAGGTATGATATGCATGGCTGGGATCAGAAGTCCCAGTCCTGCAAGCTGCTCTGTATTAGCAATTCCCTGTATTTGCAAAGATTCTCTGAGTATAATAATGTTCGGATAATGTAAAGGTTTCTCCTTCTGTAACTGGAGTGGGGGGAGGGAGAGGAAAGAGTAGGTGTTTTAGAGTGAACCAAAAAAAAGCCAAATAATTTAGCTCCCTAGTTTGATCATGGTCCCTTCATTGCCCACTGCATGTTTATTAGCTCATTCGCAAAGGTCTGCTTCAGAATGAACCCATTACTACTCTCCAAGAAGAAATGACGTGTGAGTTCTAGCAACAGTTTGCATCAGGGACTATTACCTACAGCCAGTTGTCCGAGACAAGGCCAAATATAGTCCTTCCACCTATGTAATCCCTAAACTCTATCCTAGGATGTCTCATGCCCTCATCTACCCAAAACGGCCTCTGGGTATGCCTCAGAACATGCAATACATATCTTCTGTATCATGCTACGACTTCATAACTCTGCTGAGACGTAACAGCTCAGTTTTTCTTAAGTGACCAGAGAGATCAAGGTGCTTATCCATTCCAGGTCCCAAAATTCTGAGGCCTCCCACTTTCTCCCAATTGTAAGCCATGGCAATACTTCAAATTTTGAGGTAGTGATAGCTACAGAAACACTACCTGAGAAAGAATCCTGGAAACACAGAAACATTGCAATTATATTTCAATATGTTGATGGCTGAGGTATTCCTTTAAACTGTAACTATTCATAAGTCTGTTCCACCAAATCCTCCTAGTATCAAATGTTGACCTCTATGATAAATTCAAGTATCTACATTTTCCCAAATAAAGATACACTCACAGGAGGGCCTGGCAGTCCAGGACTTCCCTTCTCACACACACAGGGCTTCAGTTCACATTTAAGACTTAACAGAAACATTGGGAGCATTCTGAAGCATCTTTAAATATACTTTTTCTAGTATATAGGTTAAATCAAGCATTTTACTAATGCAGTCAACAAATGATCTCACTAAATGAATCTTCTGTACCACAAACACAATTCTGCATGTCAAAATCTCCATTAAAACAATCCCAAATTCTGTAACAGGCCTCCAGCTCTGTCACACACTATGAATAAAACAAGCATTCTGAACAGTCAAGGATTATCTACCTCTTCCTTTTGAACCAAATAAAATGATGACTTTTAATTAGGCAAAAAACAATATAGTTAGAATACTAGTCCTATTTCACTTTGGAAAGAAAAGTTTTTTACTGTACAGCCCAAATTATTCATTCTCACTGCCTGGGTTCTCCTAATGAGAGCGCTGTACGAAAGTTATATCAAACAATGATCCTACAGAAATGCTTGCAGCAGATTTGGGCAGGTTTCAGCCACCCTTTCCTGCAGTGAGTAGTATTTTATTCCACAGGTGGTCCGAATAACACCGATGAACACAGGCAAGTAGAAGGAACTACCCAGTAGTAGTAAAGGTAGGAGGATCTGGATGAGCAACAGTATCAAAAGACATCTGCATTTTGACAGTGATGTAAAAAATTCTTTCAGGCAAGAGAAAGCAAAAGGTAGGGTTCTGATACAGCTGAATGACCCTGACAGGGTAATCAGTCATACTGATATCTGACAGCAGTAACAATTTATAAAACTCACCTGTGCAGTAAGTCATCCTGAAAAGGAAAAGGAAGAAAGAATATATTAGCTTGATAATAGATGTGATATATCTATTTTTTAAACAGATTGCTTTCAAAGGCTGCAGTATTTTCAAGGCAAGTGGCAAATATAGTGAAAAGCACTAACCTTTACATAGTACTTAGAATAATTAATAGTTACTTGGTACTGTTGCACATATTATAAAAGACCCACCAACATGAGAAAGCATTGCACAATATATCCTTTTATGAACAGACTGTAAATTGAAAATAAAACATTGAAGTATCACATTGAACAGTACACACAAATTAACACAGGGAAAGATTTCAGAAAGAATGAGAGAGATATTGATAAGACTTGTAGGGAGAAAGCTAAAGAGTTCCTTTTGCTTCTAAAAATGCTCACTGCTATTCTTTCTGCATGAGCAACATACACCATCTTCATAAATATCTAATCTGCAGCTTTTAGAGATGCCCTGGTTATCTCATCAAGAAATTCTAAATGAAGCTAAGCTACTGCTGTTCAGCTGCACAGCTCTTTGTAGCCTCTTGCATTACTGCAATGCAGAACGGAACCATATTTTAGGGAACTTTTCTACCCAGCTATCTGCTGCTCCAATGGAAAAGATCTGGTAAGTCAGTTCACAACCAGGCCTAACAGATCGAACTAGAAATGTTTGTAACAACACATTTTACTATTGCAGTGGAGTTACTCCAAATTTATACTTTTATAACTGTAAACAGAATTATCTTTCCATATATGCAAAAATATCAGATTTCTAGCCTCTCATAGTCTTTCATATTTCTCCCTATCAGTATCTGAAAAGGTCCACATGTTCCTATATCAATCCCCTATATCCCATTTCCTAAAAGGTTAATAACAGTCGCAGATATCTATTTTAAGATTTCTTAAATTACGAATATCCTCTGATCCATGCATTCTTAGTAGCAAGTTAATTGTCCAGAATATTGAGAGAACAGGTCCTTTAGAATGGAGGGAACCACCAGTGGCATGTATATTGGCACAGTAAGACCTACTGGCCTAAGTCTGCATAATGCAGAACCAGCAAGATACTATTGGATCATTACCATAATATCAAGTCTATTTCTTTAAAAGAGATTCTGAAATACCTTATACCTTTACCTCATTCCTTTAAAAGATTCTGAAAATCAGCACACAAGATTAAAGTGTCAGAATGGAAGCAGTTAAGCCTGATATAGCAGTGATAGGGTGACAATGAAAGCTGCTTGTTACATGTGCCATATGGCACATATGTAAAAGGGAAGACTGGGTGACAAATATGCTTTCTAAATGAGTACAATTATCATCAGTATCTTTGTGAGTCTTCCATGAGAATGGTAATCCTGTAACAAGAATGCCTAAGTCAAGCATCATCAGTTCATCAACAACTACACTGATGTGCAGTCCTGTAAAATATGCTAGGCTCAAGATAATTTATGGATTGACACAGTGCCTAACAACACCAGTCAAGAGCGAACTAAGAAAAAGGTTCAGACTGGAAAAATCAAAATGACCTTGAACCCAGCCACTCCAGCATCTCATCATTGCCGACACAGCTGTTGACAGAAGTATGACCGATGGCCTGCCTCCTGTGAGATGCTTTGGACAGGCTTTGGACAGGCTAGCAAATATGAGGCTGCTAAACTCATGACGTGACTGAAGATGACAAGGTTCATAGCTCCTCTGGTACTCCAAATGAAATCTGAAAATGGGTTGCAAGATCCTGATTGCATCATTTTTGCTATATTTGTGAAATGGAGATCATCTAGCGATTTAGACTAATGTGACTAATATCAACATCTGTACGAACAAGGGAGAGGAATTTGTTTCTTAGATGGACTTTGCCTCACACTGTGAAAGGAAACATGGGATACATCTTAGTGCCATAAAATAGAAACAAAAAATGTCATATAGACAGTTTTTGCAGGCTCCAACATTTAATACAGCAGGAAAAGAAAAGAGGCAACACAAGTGGGCTCGTTGAAGTCAGTCTCAAAACTTAACTTAAAAAAGTAAACCGGTATAAAATATGTGAAATAAAAAGTGCACTATTTCCACAAAAGCGGAGGGCCATTGTGAAGCAACATATTCCCACAGATCTGCCCAGGGAGCTCACCAGCCAAGGAACTGGCTGGGAATACTCTGAGTCTGCAGAGAGTGAGAGTGGGAGCTGCAATTTCTTTTGAAGAGCACAGACAAGCAGTTCTGTGATGTCGGGAAGCAGGGACTCATCTCACAGCCTGGAGCAGCTCTTTAAACTCAGACAGCTCACTGAATAACCATGGTCATAATCAGGATTCAGGGTGAGGTTTCCTGAGCAGCCCCAATGATGCTATTCTATCCTGTGTAAATAATAAAGTACCAGTTGATTCAAGAGCGATCAGCTCAGTACCTAGAGCATTCACCTGGAAATCAGGAAAACTAGGAGTTTAAAGCCGCATCACTGTTATCCTAATAGACATGTCAGGCAAAGGATGCTTGGTCTACAGCCTGACGACCACCAGAATAATTCATTCCATCTGTGGTCAGCTTCACAGTGCTGTCTTATCCAAACTCCCTCATAGCTGAGGAAGGCTGCAGGACAGATGAACTGTTCTGGTGGCAGCAAGCTGCTTATATTTGCTGTGTTTCTATCATGAGCTCTACCACTCTAATCTTCCCGTATTTCCAAACCTTGTACCTGAACTGTTTACCTTAAGTTTTAATATAGCCTTTGTTTTCTTTTAATGCAATCACTGCCAAGTGGACCATGACTTGTTCATCATGTGCCAGGGGCTGGATCACCGATTCCTTGGGAAAGATGGTAGTAAGAAGTGGGCTACCAATGCTTAAGTGAAGCAAAACATCACTAAAGCCCATAACCATTCCTTGAGAGCACCTTCACAAAACTTGGGAATAGGGCACATGGAATCAGCTTACAAAAGTTGCTGCAGAGCTGGTAACTGCTTCTGATGATGTTCTTTTGGATAGTCATCACAAATAGAAATGTAATGCATGTGCAATCAATACTGTACTTCTGAGACATGTCAGACATATGGCACTTCTTCAGATCAACTGTACTGCCCACAGCAGGAGTTCCAGGCACCAGATATGGAAGGAACCACAGCATAACATCCCTCTAAAGTCCCTATCAGAAGAAAAGTGGATCGCCAGCGTATGAAATAGGGACACCAGTGCACTTTCCACTAGACTCCTGGGCACAGGTGGTAGTACCTGCTGCTGGCTGTGCTTTTACACAGCTAGGTAAGTTCAGAATAGGGACAAAATAACTGTGGGTATCTTCAGTCTGTTAACCAGGGATTAGTTGCAAGATCTATATCAAGTATTTTGACACTTAGCACTTAGAGAATTTTGCATATTGCTGAGAGGCAGCAGTGATCAGTGGACACAGCACACAGTAATCTTTCCTTTGCCTAGGAAAGTTCAGATACCTCCACAATAAGGCAGAAGTTTAAAACATCTGAAATTTGGCTTTGGGCACCTATAGAGAAATAATTCACTTTCAATATACCCTGCAAATCTAGTCCTTTAAAAATGCAAACAGCTATCCTATTGCTGTATGTTTCTATGTTAGGAATACAAGCTACCACTGACTGAAGGAATAAGAAATGTAGAGCTGGTCCAGTAGGAGAATCACTCCATATCAAGTGTAGCTTGTTTGTCCTGACCCTTGAACTGGAAACAACTCCTCTCCCACTCACTTACTAGCCTGCAAACCTCTGCTATGTTACCTATCAAAGTAAATTCTAATTGTCACTGTTAGAAAAGGAGAAAGTGTAGCCTTGCTAGTTACTTACTAACTGTACTGTCATCTCGTCCATCAGATGAAGATCATCCAGGCACAGAACAGGTAAAAGAAACTTAGAAGATATCAAATGTAGTTTTTCTGCATTGGCCCTTTACTTAGAAAGTCCAAGGGTTAAAAAAAAAAAGGTCTTCCAAAATTTCTAGCTGCTGCGACTGCATCCTGGACGTTAGGACTGTTTGGATGATCCACACCATCAGTCGTCATAAAAGCCACTTTCACACTTCTCTTATGACCTTTGGTTTTAAAGAGTTCAGTGGCACTGGAAATTGCGTAATAGGAATAGATGCCATGGCTAATAAAACTCATACTCTTGATTTTGTCTTTAAAATTCTGCACATTCTTCCAAGCTGTAAAGGGATGATCAATGCTGACTGTGCTACTGAACTGCATACTTGCCAGTTTGACATTATATTTCTGAGATTTAACTCGTTTCATCAACAAAACGTTGTCAGATAAGCTGTAAACAATTTTTTTCTGAGCTTCAAACAATTCATTTTTTACACTTTCTGAGCTGTCCAACACAAATACTGTATCAACGTGATACATATCACCTGTAATAGAATAAGAAGTTGCACAGATGCATCAACGAACATTATATAAACTTGTGCCCTAGAATTTAGATAACTCACTGGAGCAGTTCTAGCCTTGCATCTTCCTCCTCTGTCCCACTAGATCACCTCTTTCTGCAAAAAGTAATGGTGATTAAATTCTGCTCAAAATTACATCCTTATAAATTTATCACAGCAAGTCATCCATGCTCGATTAAAACCACTCATACCAAAGACCTAAGTTCTCTTAGCCCCAAATTTACACGACAGGTTGTTCAGCAAATTAATTAACTAAAAATTATGTGCATTCTCATAATTTCCCAATGGAAAAATAATGATTGTTTCATCTATATTCATTTGAAATTATACAAATGCAGGTATAAATAGTGGAACATGCTGCAATACACACATTACTGTCTACTGAAAAAACAAAATTGTTTTTACCTGGACAGTCATCTTTCTGTATCAGAGCATTTGGCCTTTGTATTTTCTTTCTGGTTTGTCCATAAACCATTTGGTGTGTGAAGACAGACAAAAGTATAAAACAACAGGCTTAATGTTTTAACCACATAGTGATTCTGATCCAGAATTAGATGATTTACTCCTCCTTTTAAAATAAAGTATAGATACTTTGATAATAACAAGTAAATATACAGATACACATACTGTATATGCAGAACTGAGCATTCCATTGAACATATCTTGGATTCTAGAAACAGCCTCAAAAGAAAAACATAAATAAAATAGTGACAACTTACTAATTACATGTAGGAAATCACAGCAACCAATACAATCCCAGCTGTAGCTCATTTATAGAGCTCTTCCACTGAGAGAAAGTGTGGGCTGAACACAAACGTTTTTTCCTGTTATGTTTTTTAAATACTATCTAACTTTCAATTCTAAGATAGGCAGATGATACCTCTATTATTACTGTAGTATCACTAGTAGAAACAGAAAATATTTTTCAAAAGCTGTTACTAACAAATAAACTGAAATTACTGTTCGTATTTCTAAACTGAACTTTATACATCTATTTACTCCGAAGTTTACAAAACTGAGTGCACATTCTCTTTTTCTGCAGAGGTACTGGTTCACAAGCGAAATTCTAAGTCTTAATATCCTATGAACTCTTAGTAACCAGATATACAGAATTATTTGGAAAATAAAAAATACTAGTCAATGTGGTAACTAATTTCTACAATACAGACTGCCAAAGACACTGATTTCAAAAACTGCCAACAACTTAAGAGTAGTTAATCTCAAATACCATCATCAAAATTACACAATGAATTAGCAGTATAATAAACATCTTTATTAAACACATTTTGAGTATTTTTTCAGTAGCTACAAATTTATTAATATTTTTGAGAAGATAAAAAGGAAAACCACACCAAACAAAACAGTAGTACAACTAAAACTAACATGAGCAACATGTATATTTTACTGTTTCTGTTCAGTACTCAGACAACTTCATCTGTGAGAAATGCTCTAAACTATTTATTTATTACCTTTAATACATGTAAGCAGCAAAATGAAGACTAAACTTCAAGTGACAAGATGTCTTGAAAATATGCTTTTATAGGACAAATAAGCAGATGAACAGCCTCTCTGATTATAATGAATATTACCTTGCCTGTGACTGCTTTTGGTACTGTATTCATGTTTTGTTAATCAAAATTGAAACTAGGAGTTAGGCATTTAGCCACACCTACATATCTGGGTGAAATAAGAACTTATTAAAGTGACAGTATGTATGAAATATTGTCAGTGTTTTCTTAACTTCAATTACCAGAGTTAAAGATGCAAACTCTACTTATCAGTAATCACTGTCAGCACTTACATCTTTTTCAGCCATCACATGCTTCTTTTCCCTGCTGATGCACTGAAAAATACTTGACAAGTGCTGGCCAGCTCAAAGTACCATCAACTTTCTATTCTGGAACACCCTACATGCCATCTGTGCCCCATATGCTAAGGAATAATAATTATATCATTTGAGTTAAAAAAAAAAAAAAAAAAGCAGCAGACTGCATCATTTAAAGGCCAAAAGAGATTATTCTTCTGTTATGACCTCCTATATTACATGACAAAATTTCAGGAACTGATTCCAGCACTGTATTTGTAAAATATGTAAATAAAATAAAACATTTCTTTTAGTTGATTTAAAGAGTTCCAGTGTTGGAGAATAATACCATATCTTTAATATCTGTTTCAGGGATTATTTCTTCTTCAGAATGTGTACCCACTATTCTGCCAGAAAACATCAAGAGCCATGGGCTCCTACTGTGCCTTCATCTGCAAGCCCTCTATTTATAAGTATAAACTGACATAACGGATAGGAAAATATTTTTCCACACAGAAAATGTCCAGACTTTTTAGGCCTGTTTTGGTTTGTTTTCTGAAGAACTCCAACTTCAAAGATACATCACTGCAAGTACTTCAGAGGGATTTTAGGTCACTTGTCATCTTCCGACTATAGAAGTAGATTCTCTAGTTGACCTAGACATCCCATTATTCAGCACTTTCTCTACCAAATTGCTGAGAGAAAAGAAGTTTTTCTGTTGTGGTGCATCTGTTTTGTAGACCAAGACTAACATAAAGCACATCTCAACTGTGTCACCATTTGGAGCAGAAGTATTTAATTTTCAGTTTGATTAATACATTACAGAACTACTTGCATGGAAAGCAAAACTATACCATAGAAAATTAAAATTTTATTTAGAAACCCCCCCAAGCTTCCCATGTGGAAAAGTTCTGACAGATTTTTTTTTATAAGCTCTATTTTTCAATCACAACCAACTTTCTTTTCCTGATCGCAAAAGTACTGGATTTATTGCATATGCATGAGTAAATCTGTATGTATCAGTAACACTGCTGTTACTGAGAGGCACTCCAAAATTCAGAAGCTAGGAGAAGTCCTGTTACCAGAAACCTATGTCACATCCCCACTCTGTCTTGGAAGGACTCTGGTGAACCATTTGGAAGATAAACTGGCAACAGCAGCTTACAAACTGAATAAAATTTTCTGGCTGGTTTTACATTTGACATCTCAGTTCATACTCATGGCGTTTTCAATTGTTCCACATTTGCTAACTAATTGCACTTACCCTTAAAATCTAGGTATCCCTACCAGTGTTACTCTTTTTCCATCCTTTTCTGTCACTGGCATGCTTATCAACACACACCTTTAATTACGATAAAGACACTGAGCAACCTTACATTGATCAGTGAGAGTATTTCAACAGGTAAAACAAAGAAGCGGGTATCAAATGATCTTTTTCCTAGCTGTGCTGCCTTCATGGGGTGACCTCTAATCAGCCATAGGAATTTTCATATCTTCATTAAAAAACAAACAAAAAATCCCCCCACCCTTCTCAACTTAAACCCAGTCACATAAATCCAAATCAGGATCTGATATAGGCTGATCTATGTGTATTTTGACAATATCTGTTTACAGGCAGGTAACTGAGAGTCTCAATTTCGTTCAGAAACGCCGGTGTCGCCACCCCGGGACACCAAGCACTGCCCCAAACCCGGCCTTCCTGCTGGGTTTAAGGGCCGGACGCGGCAGGCCCCACGCGCGTGCCCGGAACCCCCCACCCTCCGCACCAACAGCCGCTTCCCCGGCAGACGCGCCCCGCCCCCGCGCACCCTGCGGAGAGGACCCGCCTCCCGCCGCAACCCACCCTCCCGGCAAGAGGGGGCGGGGCTTCCGCTGGGCCAATGGAAGGAGAGAGCAGCGCCCCGTCCCGAAACCGGAAGTGAGCGCGCTCCTCCGCAGGCCGGAAACAGTTTGCGGTACGCCATCCCCTCCGCCCTCCCGCACCGGAAGTGCCACGAGCTTTTCTTCCCCGCTGCCTCCGCAACCGGAAGCCGTTGTGCGCTTCTCACTCGTCCCCCTGGGCCGGTGGGGCTGGACTGGGCCGCGGTCCCAGCGCTGCCGGTGGCGCGGCGGCGGTGTCGGAAGCCCCGCGGGTGGGTGAGCGGCTGCTGCGCCCGGGGCGCGGCGGGGGGTGGCGCTCCGCTCCGTTGCTGCTGTTTCCCGGCGGGCCTCGCCACATCCGCACTCCGCGGGCCTCCGCGCCGGGAGCCGCTGCGCCGGAGCGTTGGGGAGGCGAGGCCCGGCCGGGCCGGGCTCCGGCCAGGGCGTCCCTGCGCCGCCCGCCGCGCCCGGGAGCCTGGCTGAGGAGCTGTGGGAGAGTGGGGGCAGGGGAGAGTAACCCCCAGGCACAGCAAGGAGGCTCGGGGAAAGGACATAGTGCTTAGTTTTTATATTTTCCCCATCTACTAAAACTTTTCTCCCGAATTTAGAAGAAGGTTATGGGATTTATGCAGTCCCCTTCTTCGTATGTAGGCACACGTAATGAGTCTGGACATCCAGCTGCTGAAAACGTAGATGAAAATTAGCATAAAGCTAAGTTTATGAACACCACTCTGCGACATATTCAATGAAGTCCAGGTGGCATTGGTGCAGGAAACAGAATTAGGAGCAATAGAATAAGATGAGCAAAAAGTTACATTTCTGTACAAATCTTGAAAGAGAGTCAGCCTTTTTAGGTTATAGAAAAGACTCCAAAGAAAACAGACAGACTCTAATTTCTGTCAGTTGGTGCACTTAAATTAGGCAGAGGAATCTTTTTCTACATGTGCTAGGGCGTGACTGTTTACCAGCAGTGCAGCCATTTATCACGCCACATCACATTTCAGTTGATCCTTTCTTCCTGGCATAATAATGAAATAATACTGGCATGGATTTTGTAAACACAGTAAATCCTGTTGTTAGTTTGTAGATGGCTGTGTTGGTTTCTGTCTCAGGGCGTATATTCCAACAAAAACAAAGCATGCCCCAGAGAAAGTGACGTAATGTGGAGATTGCTTAAGGTTTGTTAAACCTTTGGGTTAAAAGTAATTCAGAACCGTGCCGTTCTTTGTTTAAGTATGAGCTTGGATTACAAAGAAATTTGTTTTTTTGATAACATTGCTACAAATTATTTTTCTCAACAGTTTTCTTGTGAATGGATATCACCTGAATCCTCCTACAAGAGTTTAAATTGCTTGTAAGCATACCCTAAATATGAGTGGCTCCAAACCTGACATTCTTTGGGCCCCACACCATGTTGACCGTTTTGTTGTATGTGATTCAGAATTAAGTCTTTACCACATTGAATCTGCTGTAAGTTCAGAACTGAAGGCAGGGTCCCTGCGGTTATCAGAAGAAACTACAGCTACCTTACTGTCAATAAATTCAGATACACCATATATGAAATGTGTGGCTTGGTATCCAAAATATGATCCTGAATGTCTTCTCGCTGTTGGACAGGCCAACGGTCGAGTGGTACTTACTAGCCTTGGTCAAGATCACAACTCAAAATCTAAAGATTTGATAGGCAAAGAGTTTGTTCCCAAGCATGCACGACAGTGTAATACCCTAGCATGGAATCCACTAGACAGTAATTGGCTTGCTGCTGGGTTAGATAAACACCGGGCTGACTTTTCAGTATTGATCTGGGATATTAGTAGCAAATATGCCCCAGAGACTGCAGTTGCTACAGAGAAGGTGAGACTTTCAGCAGGAGATGCAGAAGCAGGACTGGTAGTAACAAAGCCACTTTATGAATTAGGACAGAATGATGCTTGTCTCTCTCTTTGTTGGCTTCCACGGGATCAGAAGCTTCTTTTAGCTGGAATGCACCGAAATCTTGCTATCTTTGATCTAAGGAATACAAGCCAAAAAATATTTGTAAACACCAAGGCTGTTCAGGGAGTGACTGTCGATCCATATTTCCATGATCGTGTAGCTTCTTTTTATGAAGGTCAGGTTGCCATTTGGGATTTAAGAAAGTTTGAAAAGCCTGTTTTGACCTTGACAGAGCAACCAAAACCTCTAACAAAAGTAGCATGGTGTCCAACAAGAACTGGACTGTTAGCTACTTTAACAAGGGACAGTAATATCATTAGATTGTATGACATGCAGCATACTCCTACACCTATTGGAGATGAAACTGAGCCTACAATAATTGAAAGAAGCGTCCAACCATGTGAAAACTACATTGCTTCGTTTGCCTGGCATCCCACAAGTCAAAATCGAATGGTGGTAGTGACTCCCAATAGGACGATGTCTGACTTCACAGTTTTTGAAAGGATTTCTCTTGCATGGAGTCCAGTAACATCTTTAATGTGGGCTTGTGGACGACATTTATATGAATGTACAGAAGAAGGAAAGGCTAGTTCCTTGGAAAAAGACATAGCTACCAAAATGCGGCTCAGAGCTCTGTCAAGATACGGTCTTGATACTGAACAAGTTTGGAGAAATCACCTCCTAGCTGGAAATGAGGATCCTCAGCTGAAATCACTTTGGTACACTCTGCATTATATCCTTTATTTTATCGTATTATTTGATGGTATTACTTCTAAAGAAATAATATACCTTTACATGTAAACCAATTATATGAAATGCATGAAAGTCTTAAACAGTGCAACATCGTATAAATCCTTTGTGTATGTTAATAGCATATGATCTTTTAGTTTAAAAAATGTTTTCCAAATGTTTGGGAAAAAGTAAGCTTCCTATACATGAAAATACTTATGAAGCAATATACTGAAGATATGGATCAAAAACTTTCAGGAAACAAAGGTCCCTTAGTTTATGCTGGCATTAAGTCAATTGTGAAGTCATCTTTGGGTAAGAATGTTCCAACTTTCATATGTCATAGCATATTTACACAGTAATGCACTTGTGGGTTCATTTACAAGAATTATTAAAAGAGGCTATATAAGAATATAGAACAGAAAGTATTTTTGTTTGTGATTTAATGTATATAACTGAACAGTTTGTATTACAGTAATTTCCAGAATTTTTGGTGTTCTTTGAAAGTCAGTCATAAAAACAAAATACTTTAGTGTTTGAGGTAAATCTGTAACTGAACTATTTCAGACACTTGTGTTTTGACTGTGATACCAAAAATGATTGTTCCTCCCATAACAATTTGTTATATTTTTCTAAGTTCTACATAAGGGTGTAATTCTAGAAAACGGTCTTTACTGTAGTTACTGCTAATGTAATAAATGCATTTATGTAACTGTTTAAATAGCTTATCTTATTTTTGAAGTCATAATCGCCCCTTGTGCATCGCATTATGCCTCTCGTGCTCAGTGAAGTATTTATTAGTTTAATCTGTTATTTAAATCTTTTCTTCTCTGTTCATTGTATGCTTTATTAATATTTACGCTCCTTGGAGCAAAAAATAACTCTTCAATGCTGGAGAAGCTTCCAGCATGTTCATGCCTGCTGAGAATAAGAGAACCAGTGGAGCATGTACTTTGACTGAGTATTACGTATTTTCAAATTCAACACTCTGATCACTTGTATCAATTTTTTAACAGGAATATGCAAAATCTTAGGGTTTGGAGAAGAAGACTTAGTGGGAAATATGTGTCAAGTTTAGATGCATGATTTCTAGCAGATTGAAATAAGCTCTTATGTATGCTGCTTACCGTTGAGTTACTAGTGATGTTAAAGTAGTAAAATATGATACTCAGCTTTTGTACTCTGCTTTACTATTGAAATCAAAGTATTACAATTGCAATTTAAATTTTTATTTAAATCATGATTTAAGTTATTTCCCCTTTTTAGGAACAACAGAGAACCTCAGACACAGTAGGAGTGGATCTGATAGACAGGCAGATATTATTCAGTATCTCAGTGAGGAGAGATCCTTGGCTTTGCAGCTCTGTGGGTGGATAAAGAAGGGAACAGACTTAGATGTGGAACCTTTTTTAAATTCATTGGAACAGGAAGGAGATTGGGAGCGCGCTGCTGCTGTAGCACTTTTCAACTTGGACATACGGCGAGCAATACAAATCCTAAATAAAGGTGCTTCCTCGGGAAAAGGTGTGTATTGTGTTTAGTATCTTTTATTTTGGAGTTATTTATCATCTTAGCAGATTTTTCTGTAAACAAAATTCTGTAAGGCAGTATGAAAGAGGTACCTTCAGGCTTATGAGATACCTGCTTGACTTTGGCAGTGGTTGGGTTGAAGCCTGAGTATTTGAGAAATGCTGATCTTTTACTCCTTTCTTTGATGCATTTTTAAACTGAGACTATTGTGTGCCATACTTTCCAGTTAAAATAGATTGTTTGTTTTAGAATTTCCTATAGGTACATACCCCAAAAGTGTTACACTCAAGATTAGTGGGACTTTTTTTTTTTTTTTTTTAAATCTTTTAATGACATGCACGTTAGTTAGATGTCATGTATATCTTTCTGTTTGGCTGTGTGCTGCTTTCTGCTAGTGCTATGGCTGTGGAGTAACTGAAATATAATATTCAGGATTTGCAGAAAACATTTGTTTTGGAGTAATATTTGAGCAGAATTACAACATATGAGGGAAAAGTGAATGCTCTTAGAGCCAGCAGCTGGAAGTGTTTTTGTTCTGTTCTCTTGCCAGTGTTACTTCTACAATTCTGATTTGCATCTGTGTTCTCTTATAAAAGCCTGTCTTGGCACTGCAACAAAAATAACTATAGGTGGGTAGGTACAATTCTGAAGAAAAGGGGAGTTGTTAAGGTTCTTTTAATATTTGAGAAGTATTAATTAATACTGGGGGGGACGATCTATATATGTGTGTCTGTATGTCTTTTACATAGGAAAGGTTCAGAGGTCCAGACTGGACTCTGGTCATCTCTGAATTAAAAAAAAAAAACAACAAAACCTTTTCTGATAGAATGAATATATAGATGAAATAGCCTTTAATGTTTTTAGGAAATTTGTTAACTTAAAGCTGTTACAAAATTCAATTGTCATCCTCCAGCTAGCCCTGTTAGGTAATGGCTATACATACAATCCTATCTTTTCTTGTGGATATGAATTATGGTAATGACAATGTTTTCTGATAGTAGTAGTGATGCATATAGCAGTTGAAAACTATTCCAAAATACAAGAACCAGTGTGATGTTAATGAAAGCATGACTCAGGTAGTCATGCTTGTGGGCTTGTATTTTTGAGATTCGGTAGCTTAGCTGAACAAAAGCATTTAAAGCAGAAACTTAAAAAATGCTAGCGTATGCAAATTTATTTGTTTATTGATAATTGTACATCATTTGGTCTTGCACTTTGACAAAACATTCTGTTTCAAAATGATGCTTTCAGTTATGTTTTTAACTGGATTTTTAAGTCCTAAACTTGCATATTATTTCATGGATTGTTTTTAATAAATCAGGTGATCTGAACCTTAATGTAGTAGCAATGGCTCTGTCAGGCTACACAGATGAGAAGAACTCACTTTGGAGAGAAATGTGCAGCACTCTAAGACTGCAACTGAACAATCCCTACTTGTGTGCCATGTTTGCTTTTCTGACAAGTGAATCAGGTTCATATGATGGTGTTTTGGTGAGTAAATCTCTGTTATGTTAAATTTCCTTTAAATAATATGTACACACCCACACCCATATGTACATACGTACTGGAAGTGCTATATATGAACTCCATGAAATAATCAGATTAGAGTGTATTATTTTCTCCTGGTACTGGCCAATATGTGTTTTTTCTTCTAAATAGAAGAAAAAATGTTAGTGAAAAGGTATTAGTGGATGTTGCATTAGTGAATTAAATAAATAAAACATCTGTAAGCAGCTAAAATAGAGGTATAATTCATACAATTTTTAGAGGAACTATAAAAGACATGGCTTTTTCATATATAGTAAATCTATTAAAACTCAACGTGGAACTCTTAAACCATTAGAAATGCATTTCTTTCTTATATTTAACTATATGGTAAAGGGAGGGAAGTTGATAATGGAAGAAAAGGAAACAAAATGTACAGGGAAGTTCACAGAACTCTTATTAAGCTAACTTCATTGAATTTTATCTTATTCTTTTTATCTTATCTTATTATTTCATATTTATTTGTTAAAATAATTTTATTTTGCTGAAATAATATGTAAACAGGATAGTTTTACATCTTCTGAAGTTCATATAAAATTGCCATGGAAAAGCAAACCACACTTACATAAACATATATATATATAATATATATTATATATATATATTTGAATGTAAATAAGTCAGTGGATACTTAGCATTAACTTTCCTCAGATGTGATGCTTTCTTTGTAAATCATCAAATTCATAGTATTAGCTATACAATAAGACAAATGTTCTGATTTTTACAATGTATCGAAAAATTGGAAAGTTGCATGTGATGGTAGTATTCCCATTTTTCTCTCCCAAGTATGAAAATAATGTAGCTGTGCGAGACAGAGTGGCATTTGCTTGTAAGTTCCTCAGTGATGCTCAGGTAAGTCTGCGGCTGCACATTTGAGCAAACTGTTGAACTGTGGCTTTATTCATCAACTGAAGGAACTCTGAAGAGGAGGGGGTAAACAGTGGAAGCAATGAATCATTAGTGATTTGTATTTCTCCTCACAATAAGAAATAAACTACGGTATAACGTGATCTTCAGTTTGTACGTTCAGTTTGATTTTTGTGATAATTAAAAAACCCCCAAAACTATTAATGACATGCTAGTTATTAAATTATATTCTATTGACTCTGTCTATCTTACTGGAGATTATTTGTATTTATATAATTGTTAGTAATCTTAACTTTGGCATATATTTGATAAACATTCAATATTGTTCATAGTATAAAATGTATGATGGGAGGGTGCCCTAAATTTGGTAGTAATTTACTTTTGATTCTGCAACAGACCATGCTGAGGTCCTATCTTATGTGCTTAGTCAGGTCATATGATGGTGAAGAGTGCAGCACCCAGGAAACAAGGCCGCTGAAGTTGAGTTACAGTGTGTCACAGCTTGTTTCACAGTCATACTTTCTTGTGTGGCTTACATTTAATTGCTGAACACAGTTTAGTCTTTTGATTTTGAAACATGTTTGGTGAAACTTACTTTTATTTCTAGATGTTCAACTTCTCTTGAATTTTAAGGTTTGAATTTACAGAAGGAATATTTTCTTTTAAATTCAGTGAAGTGTCTAAAGAATAATAGGTCATCTCCCTCTTTCCACTTCATATCAGGAGGCTTAAAGTATGTAGATAAAGATTTGCATTGTTGCAGCATAGTGAATCCATATTCATTTTTCTGTGTAACATTCAGTAAATAGAATATTTTGTTAGCAAAAGAGAAGGTAGTTCAAATCATTGAAAGTTTTGTCATGTGCCAAAATAAATGAGTTAGAAAGGGGTGAACAGAAGGCAAAAGTTAAGTAATTTTTTTTTATAGTTGAATAGGTTTATTGAAAAGCTGACGAATGAAATGAAAGATGCTGGGAATTTGGAGGGAATACTGTTAACAGGACTGACAAAAGATGGAGTGGACTTGATGGAAAGTTATGTTGACAGAACTGGAGATGTCCAGACAGCAAGCTATTGTATGTTGCAGGTTAGTGTTTCTCTCAAAAATAAATCTTTATGTAAGAGAACTAAACAGACTTTCTTTAGCACTATAATACAGTGTCTTGTGAACTAAAAAGTATTTTAGGAAGTATATTCTGGAGGTATCATGTCTGGTTTATGGAACCATCTGAAGCTGCAAATACACATCTTCACTGTCTCTGGTTGGAACATTTTGAGATAGTAGGGGAAAAAAGGCAAAAAGAGGAAAATAGTTCTTTTCACTAGCTGAACTGGGAATAACAATTGTCCTGTTTATTATTGGTATGTTTCCTGGTAGGTTCAAAGCATGCTTTAATATATATACACTCTGATATGTGATAGAATTTTATAATCCTTGGTCTGACAGATACAAGTTTTTAGGAAGACATAGCAGCACAAGTATTTTCAACCTGAGAAGCAGACTTAAGAAAACTAAGTTTTAACAAACTTAAGCTACCGTTTAGCAGAAAATTCATATTTTTCTAGATGCATTACACTTATCTTGCAGTATGCCATGTAAAACCTTTTTCAAAAGTGTGTGACTTGTATTATGAATGTTTACTGTGTCTGGCATTTTTCCTGCCTGCTTTAGGGCTCTCCATCAGATGTACTTAAGGATGAGAGGGTTCAGTATTGGATTGAGAACTACAGGAATCTCTTAGATGCTTGGAGATTTTGGCACAAACGTGCAGAATTTGATATACACAGGAGTAAGCTGGATCCCAGTTCAAAACCTTTAGCCCAGGTAAATGTGATTCTTTTATGAAGAAGTGTGGTCATTCCAGAAAGGAGGGAGGCCTAGTACTTCTATAGAAAAAGTTTTTAGCTGCACCTTGGCTTTTATGAGGATTCATGTTGCAAAAGAAGCTTTGGACTAAGACTACCCTAAAAATGTAGCCATGTTTCTTCAGGATAATTTGGAGGAAAGGAATAAGGAAATGTTTTGGTAGTTCAAGAATAGGAAAATATGGCAAAAAAATTTACTTTTCTTCATATCTCATCTAGGAAATCAGTTCCCTACCATTTTTATTCAAGTGTTCTCTTCCCCCCCCCCCCCCCAACCTTTTTCTTACCTTTTCAATGATAACTTGTCTTTCAGAAACTTTTACTTTTTAGCACTTTTTCTGGGGAAACTGTTTTCTTTTTCTGCCATGTTGAAAAGCAAAATCAGAGGTGCTTCATCCAGCTGAGCAGAGGATGATGCTGAAATCAAGGAGTTAAACCATGAACCAGTTCAATTGGCTTTGCTCTTACTGAACTGATTCTTAACAGTTATTTTGAAGCCCTTGAATCTAAACTAAAACCGAACAACAGCTACTCGCATTATCAGTTCAGAATATTAGCTAAACCAGAAACTGAATCCCTGTCCAAATATTATCTGCTTAACATCTGGTAGCATTTTTAGATGCCATGGCTTGACCTCCCTCTATCATTCTCTCATGTCTGTCAAGTATGTACATTGCAAGCCTTAGTGACCCAAGGGTCTGTAAGGAAGGCTGTTTTTTAATTTATGCATTCTTCACAGCTGTTGAAGGAGAGCTCCAGCTATACTGCTCCGAGTGGGAGGGAGCTGAATTTTCCACTTGTTCTTTCTATGATTAGCATAAATGGCCCCTAAAGAGTTTTAAGTATGTGCTCCTCAATATCTAGCCGCAACTTGCAGTGTGAAGTATGTAGATAAAGATTGTTAGGAAAATCCTTATATTGGGGACTCTGGAACAGGTCAGCTGACTATAAAGAGAGACATGATTTTAATTGTACAGTAAGCAGAGTAAACTTCATTTCTTTTGTTACTTCACATATAACTTCTTATAATCGTACATAATATGTTTCCAAATCTTAGCAGATATGCATACTTTTATGTGCTTTTGAAGTAAATGGGTATCATAAAAGCCTGCTTCCCTGAGCTGCATGTCAAAACGATAAGCTGAGGTGTTAGGAATGCCTTCACAAGTAACCTTAGCTTTCCAGCACACTCTCTAGAGTAGCTGGGACTATGCCCTCCTATAAGCTGCGTGGAAAGACATAGAAGCTCTGTGTACTGTATATGCTGTTTGTGCCTGGCATCGATTTACTGGGTATGGAGGAGGAGAGCAGTGGCAGTGTTTGCCTTTTCAATACTTGCATTTTTCCAGCTTGCCAATTCTACTGGCCATTCTAGGATGTAGGAGACAAATTATTATGCCAAGAGCACAAATAGAAAGGAGCCAATGGCAGAGAGGCAGAAGTTGTTAGTTAATGCCCCTCTATATCTCAAAGAGTCAGTAGCGTAGAGCTTCAATTTTACAAAAAAGTTCTCACATAAATTAGTTTGTGATTAACAGAGTGGTGAATATGTTTCTGTTAGCTTGACTGGAACAACTTTACTCATAGTAGCAAAAATAGAAGCAAAACATTAATTGGCTTTTGTTCTCTTTAGGTGTTTGTGAGTTGCAATTTCTGTGGAAAGTCAATTTCTTACAGCTGTTCAGCTATTCCTCATCAGGGACGAGGTTTTTCCCAGTACGGAGTTAGCGGTTCACCAACCAAGTCAAAGGTTACAAGCTGTCCTGGTTGTCGTAAACCCCTTCCTCGCTGTGCACTTTGCTTGATAAATATGGGAACACCAGTTTCTAGCTGTCCAGGTATGCTATAGTGCTTTTAAGTTATTCAGTTAGAGTACTAATTTAGATGCCAAATTAGCAGTTACTGTTGGAAGATCTTCCACTGCACCTTTTTCTTTGTATTTGTACTCATCTTGTAAATATTCATGCTCTTAATTTTGAAGGAAGGAGACCATAACTGAAAACTTGTTAACCTCCTATCCAATTCTGTGATGAAACCTATGTCTCTGTTTTTTGGTGTCAGGCAGCATGCACAGTTAGTTGGTTTTGACCATTTTTTCAGTGAGAATGTCAGTGAAGTTCCATGGTTTAGACAGACAAAAATATTCAGGTGTTGTGGTGTTCAGGATTGAGAGTCTTAAAGTTGAAGAAATGTGTTTGCTTAAGATGAATTGTAGGGAGAGTACAGAAATCTTGGAATGTAAATTATTATTTTTAACTGGAAGAGGAAGAGAGAATAAATTTAATACAGTATACTTTCTGTCCCTAAGTACGAAAGAATATACATATCATGCTATCACAGCTAAGAAATGCTACGACTAGAATCTCTTGGTTGTAAACGTCTTGGGCTCAGTGTTATACAACATCGAAATCTTCATTTTATCCATATTTATATGTCAGTGTTGTTACACCCACGAACAACTGTGCAGTTGCCATCTCTTCATATATCTTCTCTATCTTCTCATTCTTTCATTAATCTGTGTTATGACCTTTATATTGTAATTGTTCCAATTCATAACTTAGATTTTGTTGGTTGTTTTGGTGTATTTCTAAAGCAGAACACTTCATGTGCAGCAAAACAGGTCAATAAATGACTGGAACCAAAATCAATCACTGAATCACTCTTGAAAGAGATTTTGTCTGTAAAAACTTTTTAATAAGCAAGTTTAGCATGTCTGTAAGATACAAAACAATAGCTGAGCAATATAATTCTGGTTTTGTTTTTTCAGAAGTTCTCAGCTGTTTAGTAATTTTACTGACTTTTTTTTAAAATCAGGCCACTTTCTTCACATGAAGCTCCTAATTCCAAATGTATTTGAATAATGTTATTCAGACTGAAATGTAATGATTTACAAGCATGTTTGTGGGGTTGGGCGTGTGCCTCTACAGGAGGATCCAAGTCTGATGAAAAAGTGGATCTTAGCAAAGACAAGAAGTTAGCCCAGTTCAACAACTGGTTTACCTGGTGCCACAACTGCAGACATGGTGGACACGCTGGGCATATGCTCAGCTGGTTCAGGTAAGTTGATTTATAAACCTTTAGTATTTTACTTAAATTGTGTATGCAGCACTGAATAGGACATGCCTCCTTTGTAGTATCTACTTTTAAGTTTTGTTTTTTTAAACTGTATGCACAAATTTTATGCTGTTGAGTTTTTTGAGAATATTGTGTTGCTGCACAGGCTTAAATTTACAGATTACAAAATTCTTGTTAGTTTTATTTTACTGTTTTTTTTTCTTTTTTTCCCCTATCTAGGGACCATACTGAGTGCCCAGTTTCTGCCTGTTCATGTAAGTGTATGCAGTTGGACACAACAGGGAATCTTATTCCAGCAGAGACTGTCCAAGCATAAATACTAAGTTTGAAAATGTGGGGTGCTCTGATGGATTTCCATAACAGTCCAAGCATATATTTTAGAAAGTTGCTTGTGACTCACTGACTGTAAAAAAATAAATTGCTAACAGATTAATAAACTGGTGTGTGTATGACTGTGCTTGGTGGAAGCAGATACTCCTGAAATGAGCCAACAAGCCTCTGCATATATTATGTGGGCTTTCTTCAGTAGGCTAAAGCAGTTCAGCTCAAAAGCACTCCTAGGAGTTCTGCTAAAATTCAAAGCACTTTTAACAAAGTTTTCAGGGTAGTGCCCTTATGTCCGTTTTCCAAAAAAAAGTTTATATGCTGTGTTTAGTGAAAGTGGGCCTCCAAAATAAACACCTGAAGAGTGTTCTTTCGAAGATCTCACGGTCATGCTGTGGATTCCTCCTTTCATTCATTGATCACTCTTGTATGCAGTCATTTTCTTCTAAAGTGCTACTACTAATTGTATTCTAAAGATTGTTATTTTAAAGAAAAGTCCATTTCTTTCTGTTCTCAAGTTCTGTTAATAGTAAAGCAGATCTTTGCAATTCAAGATCTTACAAGATATACCTACCTACCTAGCTGATGTAAATTTTAATGGTAGCAGTTTGGGGGGGGGAGTTGACCCTAACAAGACATCTGCATCCTGGAGGAGAGTTCCCTGAAAATCATGTGTCAGTTTCAGGGCAAAGTGCAGGTAAACTATAGGGTAAACTGATTGGGTTAAATTATTTTTAATATAGTGCTGTGAAGATCTGAAATCTCAAAGACTGGAGACTTGTAAATATTCAGTTTTAAACTACATGCTGAGTCTTGACTACAAATGAATAGCAAAGATATTTGAATGCTAAAGACGTCTGGATAATTGGGATTTACCTGTGCTTCTGAAATATGCTGGGAAGTGTGAAATGAACCAGTAAATGGTTTTTTCCTTGTTAGAGTATTTATTTCTCTTTCCAGTATTTTTGCACACCTGCTTCAGGTCACTAGAGATAACACCAGTTTCCTCCCCAAAAGTTGCACAGCTTTAGGTCATTGACTAAAAGTAGTTGTAGATATATTACCAGCTGAAAGTGAGATTATTTATGAACTCATGAGAAAGTCAATGATACTTGCTAGTACTGTGCTAGGAGCTAATCAGTATTGTTGTCCTTGATTTTTGTAGGCAACAAAATTCACACAAATTAGGGAAAAAATCTGTTTTAAGGTATGTGATAATAACATCAGTTTATTTGGTGTGTGTTTATTTAAGTAACTCATTAAGTAAATGAGTTACTTAAAACTTGTGTGCTATGAAATACTAAATGGAATGCTAGCAATAAACTGGTACCATATTGCCAGGACTGTGAAAACTGGTGTTTTGAAAGGGAATATACTGTTATATACCATTAATTTTAAGCACGTAGTGTGGTTGCAACAAGATAGAATGCAAAAACATATTTTCTGTAGATGTACATAATGATGCATCATTTGGGACTTTTAGTTATGTTTTCTGATTTTAATGTTGGTGTTGTAAATACATGTTACATTTACTCTGATCTAAAATTCGTGCCAAGCGACAGACATTTTTAAGTTCAAATCTAAGAGGTACTTGAAATTTTAAGTCAGCTTGTCATAGAAGACCAGTAAATGTTTTTGTTTTGTTAGAATATTTATTTCTCTTTCCAGTATTTTTGCAGCTGTTAAGAGAGCTTTGTCAATCTAAAATGTCCTCCATTAATAAATGTAAACTGGGGTTTAATACTCTGTGTAAATATAGGCAATAAAACTTTCATCTAATGGCAACGAGGATTTGTAAGTGTCAAGCATATGCTTTTATTCCTCTGCTGTAACAATGATTAGCAAATTTTCCTGAGAAATTCCATGTCTAGTTGAATGCAACTAATTTACAATGTCTCATTTTCTTACATGAAGAAAACTCATTTACAACATTGTAGAGTTGACTATACCTGTTTGTGTCAAATTCTAACATTTCATTAAATTAGAAGCATACTTTGATTCTCAGCATGTCTTTGAAACATTTTGGATTATGAATGAGTGTATATTCTGACCCAGTATAAGTAGTACCAGCTTTGGCTATTGTAGTCTGTATTCAAGCTTTCAGGCCAATAATTTCACTGTTTGCAAAAGGTTAGTATAAAATGAGAGGTGTGTGCTTTTAATCATCAATTTTTTTCTTGCTTTGCTTTTAAATTAATAAAATTTGTTTTGTGTGTGTGATCTGTTGTCATTTAACCAAAAGTATAGCTACAGCCATTTAATTAACTGTTATGTTATGAAGTTATGTTTACATTTTACCGTTTCCTAGTATCTGCTGGATTCTGTGTACTGGAAAGCCAAGTGTTTGGATTAAAAGTTGGGTTAATCTGGATTTCTGAACCAAATTAGTATTAGCTGATACAAAAGAGGACTTTCTAGCGAGATAAAATGAAATTGTGACCGTAGGAGTATAGAGCAAGATGAAATTATTTTTCAGATGCACTGACTAAACAGCAGCTATGAAATGTGCTAAAAAGGACAATTTGTAATGCAAGATTTGATTGTTTTTAATGTAGATGTAGTTTAAAACCACTTTACAGCATAGTTTATCAAAGTACTTTAGTTGTAATCCCACACGTCAGCTAATGTCTAGAATATCCCTTTTATTGATGTTTGTATACCTCCCTCTTCCTGCAGTTCAGCAAGCAGCAAACTGACTGTGTAAAATAACAGCCTGTCACCAACAGGCACCTGCAAGGCCTACTGAAGCTTCTGCATTTCATGTACTTCAAGTCAGAAAATTTTGCTCTCCACTGGTTCTGATATCAAGATAGGCAATAGTATCAGGGTGGTTTTTTTTTTCTGTTGTTAACAGCATCATTATGACATAATTTATCATGGGGTTTTAGTGTTTTAACTAAACCCATGGTAGAAAGATGCCAGCTCCCCCCCCCCTTTTTTTTTTATTGTATGTGTGACTAGCAGTCCAATTACACTTACTCAAGTCTGATGCCTTCAGGTTGGGATACTGCCATCTATGCCAGATGGTAAAGGAAGAGGTGATGTGATTGTGGCCCCTTGTCAATGTTAGGAAGTGTTCTCTGGATGTTTCCTCACAAATGCCATGGAAAATCATGCCAGGCCCCAGAAGTCAGACACAAGTGCAGTGGAAACAGTAGGTTTATTGCCCTGCTCCAAACTATAGTTATTAAGTGCAGATCTGACCAACAGGTACCTCCCCCATTGCTTCTTCTGTCGTCTTGCATGTTCTTCCCCTTTACCACCCTCATCTCTTCCCAAATAAACAACCAGCCCCTATTTACACTTTTGCTATTTGCCCAAGTTTTGCTGACATGATACCCTTTTTTGGTATTTATGATAGGGTTGCTCTGATACTTCCCATTTGGTAAGCTAAGCTGCTGTGGCAGTTTCTCCCACCTTTAACTTGTCAGTGTAGTGTCTCCATAAATGAGGGTCAACCATTTCCATGGACCTTCCTTTCTCCGATACCTGGAATGCCTCCCAGTTTCCCACTTTGTGATCCTCTTGGTGTAATCATTGGGAAAGTGATGTCTAGGCCCTATAGTATCAATTTCACACATTGCTATGCTGTTTGTGTAGCCATACAGTAAGGGTAGGCCATTTAGTCACATTCCTTGGCACAGTGTAGGGAAATGGATGAAAGAAATGCACACAGGGAAATTACTGATTTTATACCCCTTGCCTACCCAAATGTCATCACTGCAGGAGAGGAAGAATAAGAGACTTGACTGCTTATGACAAAGGGATACTGTGTCATTTACAACCCTGGTGCATTCTGATACTCATATACAAGGTCACATATCCAAGAATGGTCTCCTTAATGGGGGTAAAGTGCTACAGCCATCTAGCGGCAGAATTGATTTTATTAGTTCTGGATAGTTTGGGGGTAACTGAAAACAATTTATGTGTAACATTCTACAGAAGAACATATAGCTGCACAACATACCAATTTTCTAAATTAGAATGCTACAAAACAAAGACTCCTAGGAAATACCTAAGAAAATAAGTACACAGTTATTAAGTGACATTTTGTTTTATTGAACATTGTTGAGCCCTAAATTATAGCAGTGATAGCAATATAGCACAAAGCATGGTAGCATCCAACATGGACCTTCTTGCTCTAGTTTGCAGTACAAGACTTATACCTCAAAAGCCCTCCTCCTTCTCAATGACAATAACTTTGGTACTATCTGTCTCCTAATTACAGAAGGGAAAAAAATGGATAACTTGTTAACTTGATGGCTGGCTGGCTGAACTAATCCACTAATGTCTTGTACATATTCTGGTAGTACTGCAGTTCGCAGTAACTGATACGTGAGTAAAGAGTCAAAAAAAGTAAAATGCTCCTTGATTCAAGATATCAAACACTTACAAATTGTCTCTCCATAAATAACCATAAAACTAGCATTCTTAATAAGGCACTATATCTAAATATTAAAGCTCAAAACTGTTCATATGAAAGGTTAATCAACATGGATACTAAAGAGATTTAAAATGCTTTGAAATATGTTATTCATTAATTCACAGAGAACATTTCAGAAGTTACTTTTTTTTACTTTGTGCTACCTTAAGAGATCTAAGAGTTCTGTCATGTACTAAGTAGCTTGGAGAATAACAAAGTTGGGAGCTCTGTGGAAGTTTATATGATTAAAGTAGTCATGACATGCCTGTTAAATGCTTGGTACTTCTGCTTAAGCTCCCACCAAGATCAAGGGGTTTGATGGAACTCAACAGTGCTTGAAATCACCAAGCCTAATTAGACATTTTCAGCATCATGAACATCAGTGCAAAAGGCAAGTATCCTGTACACTGCGTTATGTTAGAATTAGAACTTGTAAGGTAGAACTTGTGTGAGGTAAAATAAAACAGGATCACTACGTATCATTGAAAATTGCACTCTAAGATATAATATTGACACTAATAGTTAAATGCAGTCAGTTTTTTTTTCTTTTTTTAAATTGGATGAGTGGCCATTACCAAGATGCAAAATATAAGTTTATTGGGTATAGAGTTAAAAGTCATATCAAAGTAAATAGCGAGTTAAAAAAAATATCTTTCTATTAAATGCCCAGTGTCTTCAATAGGAGTTTCCTGCTAAGCATCCTAGAATCACTAATAACAAGAACAAAAAAAGCCTACAAAAACTTCAGTTTCTAGCAACTCAAATCTTGCAAGAGAATTTCTTATGGATTCAAAGGGTTTAAATATATACAAACAGTAAGATTGCCACAGAAGTGTTCTGCTTCTGACTGAATAAACTCATTTTCAATGAAAATGTTTTTCACTGGCCACATGTGGCATATTTAACAGCATCTTTTCAGTATATTATTTGGAAATCTATGCAACTTATCATGCTGTCGGACAAGAAAGCTATGGTGTTGTTGTCTTCTTTGAAGTTCCAAATAAACACTAAGAAGAATCAATTGTTCCTCATAGGACCAAATGGGAAGTATTCAGGGAATTCATGAATAATTTTTATTGCTTCATTGTAGAGTTCCAGATCTGAAGGACGGCAAAGAAAATGGTTGTGATGCATAGGTTAAATTCCCCAATAGCAAATGACAGCATTAAAACGTTGCTTATTTTAGAGCAGCATAGCTGAGCCTTCTCCACTTCTGCCCTCATCCTCCTTAGTTCTGCCCAAGCCCACCGAATTTTCATTGCCTGAAGGATTATTTCTAGGCCAGCCAACTGCACAATCAACAAGCTCCAGTGCAAGGTAAGGGAAGATGAAGAACCATGTGGCTGGGAGCAGAGGAATCACTGGACCACAGCCATAATCTAGATCAGCTCAGGCTTTGAGTTCGTCCCTACCATTTAGCATTAGGGCAGTATAATCTCTGCGTAATTTTTCCCATGGTAGTGTCCATTCCTACATTCTTCTCCATATCTGGCAGCTTGAAGAATGACATTGTGCAAAAGAAAGGATTATCAGGCTCTCCCTTCTTGAGGGAAGCAAGTTCAAAATGCAAAGTTAATTTCTTATAAAGGTATATTACTTACCAAAAGGACTTTTATCTTCTCTGAACTGGACATATGACATACACATGATGGTTGCCTGATTTGTTACTCTTCCCACTACTTCAAGAACTCCTGATATCTCTTCATCTAGCTAGAAAACATACCAAAAATGACATTAGCATCACCAAGTTAGGTGCAGTGTCTTCTGCACAGAACTTGATCTAGAAACTCTCAGCAAACTGAAGGTTTGTTCATTACAATAGATTCTGTTTTGTGTCATGCAATATGACTGGAAAAAAGCAAAAGCCTTGAGTTACTTACAGATGTACAGTTTTTGTAACAGACATTTCAGTTCTAACAGAAAAAAACTATCACGAAGCATCAGAAGGAATATAACACCGTAATGGGTATATACAGCTGTGCCATTTAATCACTGAACAGAGGTAGTAATCTAGGACACAGTCAGCAGAAGAATCCAGGAGATTTTAATGCATTACTACTCTCTCAAGTGATCTGTCAAGAAGTGTTCAGAATACAAGGACACTGGCATTAACAAGCCTTTGACTGAATAAGAAAAGAAAAAAAAAAAGCTAAAAGTTATATCTTACCACATGTAGATTCAAGTCATGTAGATTTAACTTATTTTTTTAAGTTACTCATTTTAAGAACGTGACACTATTTCTACAATGTCCGTCTAATACAAGCCTAATACTTATTTTTAACTTTCTAGTCAGCTTTCTGGAATACAGAAACAGATCTCCCCTCTCCCCCTGTAATTTTGTCTTTTTCTGTTGAAAGCAGGGACTACACACACACAAACAAAGGAAACTCTCAAAGGAAGAAAGGAAGAAAGTTAGAAAGCATTTGATAGATAAATCTAGAAGCCTCTCCATTTATGCTAGGCAAACCAGAGAGATGGGCCTGGCATGGTATTTCCACACACACTAGTTTCTCCTCCCTCACCTAGTCATACAGGACTGGAACACAGACTGTGAAATGCCTAATGCAACTATGCATCTATAAGCTTTGCCCATCTACTCTGTTACAAGAAGTTGTAGAATCATAGCTCAGATGCTGACACCTGAAGTTTAACAACCCAAGACAGGAAAACTTTTCATGAGCTCATGTAAGAATTAAGAAACAGGCAGAACTTGCAAGAAAATGTCTTTCCTACAAGATGAAGATGAAAACAGCAAGCTTCACATTTATAAAGCAGAAGTCTTTGCCAGATCCAACCGCATTTTTCTTCAGTAACATGACATTCCTATCTTGAAAGCCAGTGAGTATCACACAGAATTCATTCACAGGAAATGGCAGATTAATCAGTGTTTAACAACTCATTCACATAAATGGATGGAAACTATGGACATATTCAGTTAAGCCATAGCATTTGCCATCATAGATACACTATCTGATAGCTGGAAAAGTCTGCAACACAGAAGAGAATGTCAGAGTCTTATTCCTTTAGTAGTAACAGAGGAACATGGTAACACAGGAAGCAAAACTTCTTCACAGCATTTATGTGCAATGAATATACAAATGCTTAACTGCTTAACGATTTTTTTTTAACAGAAAGAAAGCTTAAGCTGCTTAATGAAGTTCACTGGAATACTATGAGAAGTGTTCTAAGAGGACAATGAAGAGTCAGCTCAAGACTGGATTCCTGAGAATAGTCTGTTAGGGATATAAAGATGGTCAGTAAAGAAAGAAGAGAGAAAAAAAGCATAATGAAAATAAAGCAAATAAATATAGTAGAATATATCACATTGTAAGCAACAAATAGAGTAAGACAAAGTAGCCAACCAGTGATGTCGCTGAAGAAAGGGAATGAATTGACTCTCTCAAACCATCTGAAAACTGTTGAACTGATCAGCATCAAGACTGCAAGTACAGTTGTAGAAGCAAGCAGCACAGAGAAAGAAACAGGTGGAAAAGGGAAAAAATGAGAGATTTTGCTTTTCCCAACTAAAAACACAATACATGCAAGGCGCGCATAGATTTCAGAAAAGACAAAGCCCCCGCTGTCTGAAAGAGGCAACGTCAATTACTTCCAAAGTGATCCTTAACTGACCGGCTCGCTCAGCTCCACAGTTGTATGCTTTCCTTCCCCATCCGAAAGGACAAAGAGTTTCCCAGTGGGATGAATCTACAAAAAAAAAACAAGTCCGCGTGCTCGAAACACGGCTGCAAACGGTACTGAGGCAGCTCTTCTACGCCAGAACCGTGAGGCGCTTCAGGTGCTTCTCTACCGCCACCCGCGGCCAGCTCCCACCCGCCCCCAGGCCCAGCGGCGGCCCCTCAGCCCCGGCCGCGGCCCGGGGAAGGCCGCGCGCGCAGCGGCAGCGGCGGGAGAGGCCGCGGTACCTTCTCCACGCGGCCCACGAAGCAGACAGGCTGCCCGATATACTGCGCCAGGTGGCCGGTGGCGATACGCGGCCGCGGCACGTCATGCACGTCCCCCATCGCGGCCCGCTTTCCCGCCCTGACCGGGGCCCCCGCCGTTACCCCGGCAACGGGAGAAGCGCCCGGGCGGGACTTCCTCTTCGCCTGCCAATCGCCTGCTGCAGCGGAGGGAAGGCCCGCCCCCAAACTCCCGCGCCCTGACGTCATCATGAGCGCGCTGCGTGCGGTGGCGCGCGTGGAGATAGGTTCGGTACGTGAGGTTGACTGCGTGTGCGGGGTGTTGTCTCGTGACGGAACACGGAAGCGGAGGCGGCTGTGCGGCGGCAGCCGGGCTGGTGGGGGCGCGCCGGTGAGTGAGCGCGGGGGGCGGGGCCGTGCGCGAGCGCCCCCCGCGGGCGGGGCGGCGGCGCTGCGTAGCCGCGCGGGCAGCGCCGTCCGTTGGGCGCGGGGCGGGGGGGGGAGAGGAGAGGGGGCCGCCGTGGGGCGGCGCTTCCCGGTCCCCTGGGCCTGGGCTGGGCTCGCTGCGGCTGCTGCCTGGCGTGGCCCCTTGCCTCGGCTCTGCCGCCGGCCTCGGGCTCCCCAGCTTTATTTTCCCCTTCCGTTTCCTCGAAGACCCCGATCCGATGCTTTGCGCTCTTTTGCGTCAAAAGGGAAACCTGAGTGGCCTGCTTTCAAACTATTTATGAATATGTTCCCTTTTCCCAGTTGCAGGCCTCTGTCTGATACATATTTTGCCCTTTTCCCCAAATCTCTTCAATTATGCTTCTTTTTCCTCTTACCGAGCATCTTGCTCTGTACTGACTATTTTTCACTGTTTTGTCTAGCCCTTTAGAAACTCATTATGCACTTGCTTCAGAGTATGAGTGCTAAAGCTGTACTTTCCTGATTCTTACTTGTTTTGCAGGGGTGTGCACTTTTTACATGTCTGTGTTGAATTATATTGAGAATACTGCATGGCTGTTACTAAAGTAGTATCTGAGCATTTCACATTAAAGAACATACGCTTGCTGCCATATTGGTCCTGGGAGTTAGAGTGAATTATCTCTGTTTTTTGAAATGCAACAACTAACTGACATAACACAGAGCTAAACTCTGGACATTGGTGCATTCACCATAAAATCTCACCTTTTTCAGTGTTTTCTCGCAAATCTTCCATTGTGTACAGGAGTTCCTTCAGCTTTCTGTTCCCTTGCCAGGACTCATATTTCAGGAAACGTTTGAGCCTATCTAACACTGCTGCGTCTTAAAAGGGCAATCCCAATACCACCTCTGTGCTGGCTGTCTCTTCTGACCCGAAGTGGGTTAGTTCAGCTTGCTAATTAGCAGAAAGCAACTTTGTTACTTTGCTGGGTTAGTTTTGTGATGGCTCAGCAAGCTGAACCAGCTCACCAAGGAATCTAACTACTGCCAGAGCCTGCACACAGCCAGAGCTGTGGGGTCATGGCTTTGGTGGGCTGCAGGTGAACGTCATCCCATCTCCTGGCACTATGCCGTTCACCTTTTCTGTAGTTCATTTGCCAGAGAATATGATGACAGTGATCATTCAGATGATGATCTGAATGACACATAATCAACATGACAAAGCAAGATGCAGCTGCTGCAGAGTGGCCCTTTAAGGGCCATTGGTGCCTGCCAAACTGGAAGGGTCAGCTATTAGAAAAATACATCATAAAATTTTTTACACATGCGTCCCTGTGGCATGCATAGTCACTGTTGAAGTTTTGCAGTCAAAAAGAGAACTGTTTGTTGGAAAAGGAGTAGGTTTGCAATCTAACAAGGGTATTGTATCTAATAAATGCCTGGCTTTCCATTTTAGCATATTCTATTTTCTTGAGAGTTTTATTAATTATAGAATGTTGATATTAGTTGGAGTACTGCTATTTCAAAACTCCTGACTTTACTTTGTCACCTAGGCTTTTATTGCCTGACTTCATTGTAATTACTTTTTTATCATGCTTTTTTGCTGTGTCATTGAATGCTTTTATACAATGTTAATTTGGATTGCATTGTTCTTGGTGTTTCTTCTGTAAAATTTTATGAAAACTTCTATATTTTATGTATGTAAAAATGTCTTTATTAGTGTTTCTTACATGTATTTCCCTTGTTTGTATTTGTTGATACTTATTTTCCTTTCTCATGCTTTCAAGAAGCATAAGCTAAAGATACATGACTAATAAGAATGCAAAAGCAATGATCTGTTGTACTTCTTCAGGCAGTAAGTTGTATTAGCCAAGAGCCTTTTAAACTGTTCTTTCAGTGTTACAGAGATACCTTCTTCTTAACATGCACATTATTGACTCTTAAATTGGTTGTTTTCATGTCACAAGCAGGGTTGTACAGGGCTGTAAACATCTTGCTCTTTTTCATACTGCTACTTTATTGGTGAATCATAGTGGATACTAATATGTAAGAGGTTTGAGAATCTCTGTAATGCCCTCTGTTTTCTCCTTCCACAGATTATATAGCTTAAGCTGCTGGATGTCAAGTTATTTGGATTCTTTAAGATCAAGTTTTGTACATTGTTCTGACCTCATTTCATTGTTCATATAATTACTGAGAATGACACTACAGTTTTGCTTTGCTGTATTCCTGGGCTTCCTCTCTGTATCTTAGGCTGCATTGTTGGCATTTTTTTAATACTGAATTACTTTTCTCTTCCTGTCACTTGCGAGCATCCTGGAAAAACAGCTGAAAAGTAATGCTGAATATGCCAGAATCATCACTGTATACAAAAAGTTTATTGGATGCGACATACTGGTTTGACTCTAGGGTCACCCATGCTTCTTGTCAAATAAGACTGACGAAAAGCACAAGGAACAAATTAACCCCTTTGTACAGCTCTGTAACTCATCTTTGTCCAATCGTATGTATGTTCTCAGAGCTTCGCATAAAGATGAAATATTTTGGGTAGTTCCACAGAATTGCTATAGTTCGCAGTTTATTGCTTGCTAATGACTGAAGTGGTGCCAAAAGCATTATTCTGAACTATCTTCCACCAATCTCAACCGCTGAAAAAGTTACATTCACTTTCTAGTGAGGGTGAAACATAAGGAGAAGGGAATTGCTTGTTTATATCAAGGGAGATTTTTATCTTTAGGCAGCGAATTCAATTTCAGGTCTCCTATAGAAATAAAATTAATCCCATCTGGAGAGGGAAAGTGCTGTGTTGTATAGGAGACATTACTGCAGGACACCCCTGAATGGTGGATGTATTTTCTGTCATTTTGTGTTGTCAGTTTCAAAAAAAAAAAAAAGAGAGAATTTAAATTCTTTTCTTTCTATTCTATATGACCATGCATCGAGGTCCATCAACTTCAAATTTAGTTTTTAATTTGAAGTTAAACTTGTGCTGAAACCAGTTGTTCCCTGCTTTGTTTTAACCGAAACCTTATCGTATCTACAAGTAGTAAAACTTCAGCCTGATTCTGCAAGTGCTTAAACTGTGTTCTTATCTTCAACAGCATGACTGTTTCCATTCAACTTAATGTTTCTTTGTTGGGCAGGGGCTTTGTTCTGGTTTTAACATGTAATTCAAGAAATTTAGCAGTTACGTTTCACACTGCTTGGGAGGTTTATGTTTCCTTTCAAAGTACTACAGTTGATAAAATTCTTAAGAGAACAAATATCATAGTGTTGCCCATCTAGAACTTTTCCTTTACATATGTACGTACTTTATACTGTTCAACTTTCTTTTTTGTCACGTCTACTATTCTTTAGTGGATATTTGTTAAGCTTAAACTTAATAACTGTGTTCTGCAAAGATACTGAAATACTGCAAGTAATAGTTGGCATGCTCCTTACTTCATATGAGTTATGTGGATCTGTGTGATTTAGGATTTAGTTTTGTGTCTAAGTGGTGAACACCAGAGAAAGAGCGAGCCTCATAAAGCATATTAGTCTTTTAACATGCAGATTCCTTACCACCTCCCCAACATTCACAACCACAAAATACAACATGTGCTGTTTTCTTCCTTCTGGACCAGTGGTTTCAGCAGTAAGAACTTGAGGCCTAAGTTTATGGGATACTTTGCTTTGTTTATTTTTCTTTTTTCAAGCAATGGGGGGGTGTTGTTTTGTTTTTGAGAAATACTGCAGGTAGTGCAATTCAGTTGAAGGAACCTACTTCAGACTCTGTAAACTACAAAGTAAAGAGGAAGCCCTATACAGATCAGGTGAATGTGTTTTAAAACAATTGGGATATTTGGAAAGGCCTGCCCTCTGTCAGCAAAAGGAAAGCATCTAGTATGTTAAAGTTCTTATAACATTAATTTGGCTCAGAACTGAAACATCTGGGGGTTTTTTGGTTTTTTTGTTTTGTTTTTTTTTTTTTAAGTTCTGAAGTTCATGTATGTTACATGCAGGATTTAAAAGATGGCAAAGGTATGGCTTCTTGTACAACTCCTTCCTACCTTCATTACATGTATACTGAACAAGATGTTTTTCTTGGTATGTGCAAGAAAGAGAGGAAGAGGAACACTATTTGATAGTACTGAAAACTACAATAATGTGTATCTCAAAGAGGGAAAAATGTGATTGCATGGGGCAACCACAGCTCTGGCACCTTAAGTAGCTGACAGGAATCTGAAAGTCTTTACTAAGGCTACCCATAAGATTTTACACATCAAGTTGATTTTGCTTCTTGTTGTATGCCTAGGAAGAAGGTAAAATTGCATTTTAAACTGTTCCACAACTGCCTCTCCTTCATACATCATCGGAGCCGAAACCTGACTCTTGAGCATTGCAGCACAGGTTTTTACCACTTGAACTACAGGACTGACAACCCTAATTGGTAGCAGGAGAAGACTTGTTCCCTAAGGGCTGAAAAAGGAATATGTTGCTGGCGCCATGTGTTGAGCCAGGACGTGGGGGTTGCTGTGGGGGGAAGGCAAGGAATAAATGAGGTAATTAAGAGTTTCTACTGTGTAATCTCCATGGAACTGAACATACTAGTATTTCAAATGTTAAGGTAAGAAAACCAGCAAAAAGGAGTAAGGTGAGGATAAGTAACATTTATTGGGGTTTTTTTGTGTGTATTTTTTTTAATGCCTACCTGAGACAGGATAGTTTGGCCTGTTCTTGTGTGCAGCAGTGTAGTTTATTGGGTTGCTAAAAATACCACTGCAGCCACACAGGCAAACAGTAGCAGGCCAGCCTCTGAAGTGTTTTGCATTTAATTCTCAGATATTGTTCCACTGTTTGAATTGTAGTTGATTTTGCTGTGTACTATTTATGTATTGTTCCTGAAAGCCAATGCTTGTACTTCATATAGGACTTTCTATGATTTGGTTTATGGAAGTATTTGGTATCACTTGTAACAGCAGTGTGTGCAGCAGTTTATATATGGTGAATAATCAGTGTGGACTGTGAAGTAAATTGCTACAGGCAACTGGCTAGGGTAAAAAAAGTCTTGCTTATAATACCATTAAAATTTGGGTAGGAAGTGAGGAATTCTGGAAAATAATCCAGGATTTTTTTCTTTTTTTTACAAATGCTAAGTGCTAGACTCTTCTCTGTTTCACTCCTTTTAAAGATTCTTAAATTTACTCTGAAATAATGTTATCAAAACTTTGCACTGTACACTTACTTTGTTTAGATTTTACTCGTTTCCTCTTTTGGAAGTATGTTTTACACATTGTTCCTTTGTCTTTCCCTATTCCTTTAAATGCTGGTGTCTGCAAAGTAAATCAAGATTCTCTGTTTCATGCTTGAAATGACATTTTCAACTGTCCATATCTTATATTGGTGTTTTAGTAGAGAAGAGCTCTATGTACCTTACTTTAAACCTTTATCTCTGCATTTGACACTTACATGGCATCTTTCATCCAAAGCACTTCACAAACTGCTACATAGGTTGTTGTCCAGCTGTTCGATTTCAGCACTCAGGGTGCTTGTCTGCACCTCTGCCTGTGAGCTGGAGGAAAGCGAATGTTCATGCAGCTACTGCTGCCAAGAGCCTCTTTCCTTTTCTGATTATATCAGATCTACAGACTTGGGCTGCTGTTGCTGGAGTAGGCAGTGGAGAATGACATGCTGTTGCATTCAATAGAAACTAGTGCAATTTATGTAGCAATAGAAAGTAGGTGTTTTATGTATGCTCTAAATAAGCACACATTTACAGGTTCAGCTTATTGAGGTCCTATTGTTCGTTCTTTGCAGGAATGGAGTTTATGAAGTTTTTTGTAAGTTTTTGGAGAGATGAAACCTCTGTATGTCTTCTCTTAGAGTCTGTATCCTAAAGCTTAGAAACTTAGAGAATTTGCTTAGGACAATGTATTGCTTATATGCAAATTTATGGTGTGGTTCATATCTGCTGCACTTTTGTAAAAACTGGCAGAGCTGGCTATCTTTGGCTAATGCTCATAGGGTTTTTGTTAATATGAATTTGTCCTTTTCTTAAGCTGTTCAAAACTGCTTCAATATTATCTTCCAATCTTGAGAGAGAACAGATCCTGAGCATATTTTGCAGTTAACATTTTTATCCCGTTAAAATTATGCCTTATTGTTTTGTTTTATTTGATGTGAACTGAGAGTTCTTAGCCACTTTGGGAGATTCTTTTAGTGAATTACCGTTATGCAAAATTTGCTTGATTATGTTGCGGTTGCTTTTAAGTGAATCAGTAGTAACTCATAATCAAATACATCCAAGTGTTAAGCTGTCTCTATGAATTGCAAAAATTAAATTAGGACTATGCTAATATTGTATAGGGTTTTGTTTTTGTTTTTATTTTCTTGTTTTTAAACCAATGCCCAACAATTAAGACTGAAAATCTCTAGAGTAATTTGCTCCATTCAAGTACAACTTCACTATGAAGATAGATTTCCTATAGGATCATGCTTTGGGCTTCAAAGTTTAGATGCTTTAGAACTAAGAAAGTTTGAAAGAGAGTAGGAGAGTTTGTGTAACAACGATTTGAAGTAGTGGAAGCTATATGAGAATACGGAAATGTGCTTGACAAACGCTGAAACAAGTTTCCTTTCACTTTTGTTTAGAAAGATTGAAGGTTTTTTACGGTTCTGCCTCCAGCCATAACTTCATAGAAAAGCTTCTATAGTTTACTCTTTTTTGTGTATGTGTTGAAAGCCAATTGCTACATCAAAAAGGTACTCTGTCTGACATACAAATTTTAAATCTGGTGATAAGCACTTAACTGTAACATCACTGTATTTAGCGTTTGGAATGGTGCCAACAACTTACTCGGAATTCTTTTTTTTTTTTAATAACTGTCTTAATGTGTTTTGTCTTCATTTTAGATAACAACTTTAAAAAAGAGGCTATGTTCAGCTTCTTCCGAAAAAGTCAAGATTCAAAGAAGGTTACAGTGCCAGAGAGAGAAGCAGATGGATTTGTTATTGTGGGTAAGTGAAGCAGCTGTATAAACTGGCTCTTGTTGTCTTTGAAATGTAAAGATTTCTTTGAGGTGCTTAGACAAAATGAAAAGAGCTGACAGAAGCTATGATAAAAATTATTCAGAATTCTCACTTTTATTCCCAGAGAAGTTCATACTCCTAATCTCATCGGTTGGACTAAATACATAAAGTTTTTTTTTTCTCCTCATATTCCATTTTCTGAATAGGCACAAACTCTTACTTGAGATGAGATGAGTTATCTCCTTTTTCAAAATGAAACTGTAGTATCCTTAACCTGTGAACTGAGTACATTTTCAGCTTTAAGTAAGCTCTTTCACAGTCTTGTAAGAAGTCTCAAGCATGCAGAAGACAAAAGAATTTCTTGCCATTGTGCTGTAACTGATCCTTTTCTTTTTCCCTACTAGAAGATTCATGTTTTCCTCCTTGTAAACCTGTCATCATCAATATTCAGCCTCTGCTGCTCTGATTTACTGACTTTTTCTTATCAGGAATCTTACTGTGCTGTTCTATTTAAGCATTGCTGCTTCTTGAGACTTTTCAATATTTAAGTCATGATTATCAAAATCTAATAATATGAAAGCTTTATTAGGAGCATTTAAATTCACTGTAATTTTTCTTCATTAAAACTGATATCCCAGACCAACTACCAGTTGTTAAAATAGAACTGGTGTCACATCTGTGACTCTGTGTGATGTCATGTTTAACAGTTGTCTTCCACAAGATTTTCTTCCTCTGCACTTTGTCTACTTATTTTGAAGGCTACATCAAATCACTCCAGCACTTGCATTGTAGAGAAGTTAAAGGACACACATTTTGATCTCAGAAAGATTTGGTGACCATTTTAGAAATACTCTGTGAGTTTCATATTCTGCAATAGGCAGAGAGTTCTGCACCAAATGTCTCTTAGGTGCCTCAAAAATAATGGTCCCAATGCTGAATTCAGTTTTGCTTCATTCTTTTCTCCTGAAGTGCTATCAGTGATTATTTAAACTTTGTTTGTATTAATGTGTATTAAAGCAATCTGTTAAATATAAACTTTAGAAATACCAACTATGCTTAAGCCTTCTCGTATTTGTTTTTATTTTTTTACCAGTACAACAGTTAATTTTGCAGACTACTACAAAATGGACTGTGGTTTCATCTTGCTTTACTTCTACTTGGCAAAAGAATTGCCATCAGCTCTGCCAGTGGAACATATCACTGTCTTGCTAGATATAGGCAGTTCTAGGTCAGCACTCAAGTAGATACTTTTCTAGAAGTTTTGTCTCTGTCTAGCTAGGAATAGGGGCAGTCCAAAAAACATAACTATTCTGCTGTTTTGTTTTTTATTACTCAAATGGGGGCTATTGAAACTTTTAAATTTGGGTATAAAATAGTCTAAACTACCAACACTAAATGTCTTCAACAAATCCTAGTACGAGTTATAGGACGGCCATCCTTACAACTGCATCTCCAGGTTATTAGTGTGAATACAGCTTTAGGCAGTGAAAAGTCTTCAACAGAGCGAAAATTTAACTTCTTACATTTTAAGTTGGTTCTTAAACCCAGTCTTTCATCCAAAGCATAGAAGAAAGGAAAGCCTGGTTTGCTAATATTCTGTAGACAGGGGAGGAAGTGCTTTCTTTCCCTTTTCTGGAGAAAAAAGAGGAGAAAAAAAGCATCCTCAGGGGACACTTGCTCCTGATTTCCACTGTAGCGATCAGGAGAGCTTGTCTGTCACAAATCTCTTGGACGGCTTTGTTCACACCATGCACCACTGATAATGTAAGCCATAACCCTTACTGGAAGTCTTAGAGAGACTTATGAAGAAAGAACCAAATGCCCATTACCAATATTAAAGAAGTCTACACAGTAATGTAATGTGAGTACTTAGTGTCACAGTTATATGTAGATAATTGTGATTTTCCTAACAACATTTAATTACTTTATCTCCTTCTGTATCATCTAATTTTTAAAAAAGGGGGAAAGAAGGTTCAACACTTTCTTGAGAAAGATCCATCGGAACTATCACCATGTCAAATCTTGAGGATTAGTTTTTTACGTTTGCTATTCTTTTTTTTTTTTTGTCACTCCTGCAAGCCGTGTTATATATTGTGATATTCAAAATCTACTTTTGTTTGCAGAATATCAATACGTTTGTAATTTCAATCTCTGAATGAAGTTCTTCAACTGGAAGGACAACTTCTGAAGCACAAAAACCAATTTTGCACCATTTCCTCCCATTTTGGGGAAATACTGCATACGTGGGAGGCAAGAAAAAAGAATTAGTAATTCACTCTATATAAAATAAATATTAAAATGTTTAAAAGAGTTTTATGCCTAACTACCACTTCACCTATTTCCCAGATGCTGGTCATCTCATCTCTGTGAAGCTGTAAAAGTAATACTTGTTCTGTAACTGGCAAAATTATCATTCTGGAAAGGGAAGAGAGGCTTATGGGATATGCTGAACACACACAATAGGTTTTAAAGGGTGAATCAGTTGCAGTGATATGAACATTTATTTCAGGGGCTTGCCTTATCATTACAAATTGTTTTTAAAGTTAACATTCTGAATGCTGTTGTTTGTTTTCATTTAGGTTGGGGATCTCAAAGAATAGCTATTTTTGAGGAATTTATCATATTTTGAGGCTTTTACTGTGTAAAATAAATGCCAATCTGCCATCCATTCTTACTATTGCTAGCCACATAGAAGACAGATTAGTTGATTTGACACGCAACTATCCCATCAGATCTCAAGAGTCTGGTGATCGGCAGACAAGTCCATAGTGAAGGGGCAGGTCCAAGATCAGGCCAGGAAGTCAAGTCAGCTGGTCAGAGTCACCAAGGTACAAGAGCAGACATAGGCATCTCTTCAACGTAGCCCATGCAGGGACCACAAGCAAGGGCCTGAGCTTAAATATAACTCCTGAGCCAAGAGGCAGAGGTCGTCCCCAACAAGGCTTCCCACAGCTCTTTGCCCACCGGACCCTGGTCCAAGTGCTCAGGACTGCATCACAACACCTGGTCTTGGGTACAGGCAGCCAAATCCTTGGAGTGGGAAGAGGAGGTTGCAGAGCCTGATGCACTCTGGACCCCGCGTGCCAGGGTGGGTGTCTCCATCGCTAGTATCTACAGACAGTGCTGATCTTTGAGTGATTCTTCATCTGCACCTTAGCACCTTAGACCATACCTGAGTTCAAGTATGTTTTGTTTATTTTTCAGTTGTGTTTAAAGGCCAAGCTGTCTTTAAACCATGATGACAAACCAAGTCAACACATGATAAAGAATATTATTATTGACTTGCAGGAAGCACTTGATTATTACCTGAAGGGTTTTTTCTAAATTTGAGCAATCTGGATGGAGAATTTTTTGGAGATTCAAAAGTGGTATCCAAGGAGGAAAAAAAAAAAAAGAAAAAGAAAAGCAGGCACAGGATTCTCCTCAGAGTGGAACAATTGTCTGTGAAGCAGAGAGGCTGTGACCTTGGTGAGAAGGGTCAGTAGGAATTTAATAATCCAGATTTTATAGTGAAGTAATACTTCTGCTCTCAAAGCCTCCCTTTTCCCTACTGTGCTTTCTTAAATCCTCGAAGGCCGTAAAGAACTAGTAAACAAAAATTATATTAACAAGTATTTGTTACACTTCTTTCTATTGGAGCAAACATCACTTTTGCCTACTATGTTTCCTCTCAAGAGAACATAAACAGTCATAGACGTAGAGATAAAATATTTGGAAATCTCCCAATAAGGAGAAGAACTTGTGGTAGTTAAGTACGTGCTGGATCTGTGGAATTAACCAAAGTATACCTTATGTTTAATGCTGCTGTCTGAAGAGAAGGAGTTTTACAAAACAAATGTGGTCAGATTTGGACTAATATAAAACTTCTCAGAAAGGGAGGGGGAAACAGCCATTTTTCATCCAGTGAGATGAAATACAGTATAAAGCAAATATTTCTTTTTTATTAAGATAGTAGAAGAGAACTAGTATTCGATGAAAGGTGGAAAATTCAGTTTTTTTTTTTTTCTTTTTGAGATGAGTGGTATTGTAGAATTTATCACTACTGCATGTTGACAAAGTCAAGAACCTAACAGGATGCAAAAAGATTATACAACTAGTTTGATAAATTACGATGATAGCAGATATTCTTTTTATCTCCAAATTTTGGTGGGCAGGTGTGACTTCCTATTTTAAGTTAATCTCTGCAAGGCATACAAACTTTGGTTTTATCTACAGCGAGGTATTTGAACCTTCCTCTGATGCATTCAGTATATGTGTTACTGATTTAATTCAGCATTATAATTCCTTCATACAGGATCATCCTCATTTGTAGGCAGGAGCATCCTCCCCCAGCTGTGGGGCTGAGAAAAGTAGGATTTACAGCCAACCGAATGTTTCCTTTTTTTAACTACAGTTACTACAGTTATATTGCAAAATAGCATCCTTAACAAATTAGGAGGTCGTCTGTACTGAAGAGGTAGAGAAGCAAAATGAGCAACAAAAGTCAATCTTCAGTTCTGGAAATCTTGATTCTGTTTTTCTGAAGAGCAGTATTATGTATATTGTTCCCCCTCCTTCCCCCCATTTCTGTTTTCCCATGAATTTTTTCTACATACACAGTCTTATTTTTTTTTTTAACTGTGGAAAGAGGAATTGGATAACTTGCATACTGAATTAAGGGACGCTCACACTGTCACCCTTTGTCTAAACTGATCTTACAGTAAGATCTTTAGTGTACATGTAATACTGATCTTAGTAAAGTCTCTACAGATGTTTTAAAGAACTGAAATGCCTGTTTGTGAGAGAAATCTGCAGTTTTAAAATCTCCAAGAGTGAGTATGTTATGAAAGGTAAATTTAATACACTGATCCTTCCAAATCAAAGGGCGATTCCTATACTACTTTATTAATGCAATTCTAATAGCTTTTTGGTTTCTACCATGTATACACACACCTCAGACATTAAATTATCACGAGATTTGTAAACTCTTAGTGTTGCTGCTGCTGTTTGCTTTCTGGGAGTTGTTAGTAATGTGTAGTAGAATCCTGTGAATCTCCATGCAGTTTTTTGTTAATACTTAAGGAGCTTTAGTGGTGCTGGTATGGAAGGCTAGGATGCTGCAGTACTTTTGAATACACTGTTAGGTTAAAGAAATGCACAGGGCTTTGTGCCAGTTGGGGAAAAAAAAAAAAAAGTGTCTCAAAATGCCCTTTCACTTTCTGCCTCAATGGGCTTATTTTACATATGTTTTTAATATAGCAGTAAGTGTTTGTGTGCTTATTTCCAATGTTCCAGTTTTCCAAAAACCAAACTGCTATTTCATTTTCTTGTTTAAGTTTAAAAATATTTAATGCTAACTTCACAATAATCTGAGATTTTGGGAAATTTTTTTAATACTGTTTATCTAAAGAATGCTTTAAATGTCAGCTTATGCCAATGTAGATGAACACTTTTGATGTACATGAAAAAGTTACTGTATTAAATGACCTATTTCTTGAAGTGCTGCTTTCTGATTTTTTTTATACTTTAAACAGAGTTAATAGCGCATTTGGGCATTGCATATTACAGTCAGAGTTGACTGCACAGGAAGGGGGAAGAAATCAGAAGAAACAGTCCTCTCTGACTGATTTTTCTTTTTTTAAGGTTGTTAAGAGGTAATGGCTACCCTTCATTCAGTAATGAAGTCAAAGTAATCCTCTTGGGTGCTAGTTTTTACACAAAAACAAACTGCATTTTTCAATAGTACCGCTAGATGGTGATTTCTCTTGTATTCTGCAGTTGTAGTGCTTTTTCTCAGTCTCTTTCTCTGAAACTCACATGCAAACACATACACACACCCCCCCACACACACAGTTGGGTAGTAGTAATTATCAGTACACGATTTTATTAGACTGTAGGTTTTCAACAGACTTATAAAAAGCATTTTAAAGCCTAATATCAAATCTATAATGGCATTCCAAACTAATAAAAATAATGAAGCTTGAAATGTTGACAGCATGTATCTAGATGTTGGCTTGTAATTCCTTCCAAACAGATCTGTTGAGGCCCATGTGGGACCTAAATAACACAAAGAAGTAAATTTGCATATTTTACAGCAGGGGGAAAAACAGAATGCAAAAACATGAATAATTAGGAGCACAAGCTTCATGCTATATTAATACTGTTGAAAAGCATGTGTTGATTGTATTCTGAAAGCCAGTAGTGATTTGGTTGAGTGAACTCAGTCAGCATCTCTTATGCAGATTAAAGGAACTGGGTTACAGAACAACTGAACTTCATTGTTTTGCTGCATAAGTAGGTGTATTTCTTAAAGGATATAATTTTTTTCCTAGATTCTGCACAGCCCAAGAAAGCTATATTTCTTTTTAATGCTTTGTCAACAAAAAAATATACTTTGATAAAGGTTCCATCAGTCATTTACTTGTATATCTCTTGATTTTTATAAACAGTTCTCTCAGCCACAAATCAGTTTTCAATATTTTTAGCAGTTTAGTATACATGACCTACCTACTTTTCATTTCTTTCTTTTTTTGCTTTTTAAGGTTTTAGCCCCTGAAACATATTCATGATGTTTCCATCCTTTGTATTTGCTTATTTTTAGATTTTCAAAAATACCTTTCTTGAAATGCTAGCATACAGGCAATTTCTGAATCTGAATAATATGAATCATTGTGTTGGCATCTATTGATTACAACATATGATGTATAATGTATTTTTTATGATAAAAATTGTATTTACATTGCCGGTTAGGCTAAATACTGTCTTGGCCCTTCACAGCTATTTCAGAAAGCTACTGGGTTTTGAACACTGACTTTAAGAGGGAGAAAGGACAGAAGCTGAAGATTTCTTGTTTAAATTCTACAGCAGTTATGTTGCTGGGGAGGAAAAAAAAGCTCACGTATGTGCTGGTGTATTAGAGGTTATTATTTTGAGGTTTTAAGAAAACACTGTGTGCAAAATCAACCCTTTTCAACCTGTCTTTTAAGTGCATATTCTTAAGTTGCATAACCAAAGGAAGAAAATGGTAAAACATACCAGTCCTTTTAGAAATTAATGTAATTTTAAGAGGTTAAACAGGCATCTGGCAAAAGGTTGTTTTGAGGTCACACATGCATCTGACAGTTTGCTGCCAGCCCTCTAAGAAAATACTGGTTGGAGCTGTATTCCTGTTTTTCGTGTTAACTCCCTTCTGACTTAAGTCATTGTAGTTGCTGTCTAAATGTCCAAGTCTCCAAAATGCCCTTGAGAGGTTTGGTCCTACTGGCTTTAAAAGTCTTGCAAATAGAGGGATGGAAGTAGAATATGTTGAAGTAAGAAAATCCCCCCCCCCCCTTTTTTTTGCCAAAAAACTTATCCTCAGGAAAAATCAAGGCATTCCTTTGACATGATGACAGTTCTGCAACAGTGTATTTATGTAGTTATTGCCTTATTCTTTAACCTTTGCTTATAGTATTCTGATCACTTTTGACATGTGGTTCTCACAGCTTTACTCCCATATATGGTACTACCTTACTCTCTACTAATGCCTTCGTTTGCACAACATTCTTAAAGCAATTTGCAATTGGATTATATATATATTAAAAAAAAGAAAGGAAAATACTGGTTGCTTATTGTAAAACAGAGTAAGAATAGCAAAACATAGTGGAAAAGCAGGGATTTTGAAATGTTGCTTGTAAACTTTTTCCCTGAATATGCTGGTCATTAAATCTTTAGGAGTGAAAAACCTCTTTGTTTTATGATGCAAAGAAAATTTTTCAAAGTATATTTTTAGCCTAAGTCTAATTTTCCAACGTAAGGTGAACTTACAGCCAGGAATAACTGAAAAACAAGAGATGGAAAATGCGTTCCAGGAGTCTGAGTTGCTATCCTGGCAGGTGATAAATTCAGGTTGAAGTCCCTCTTTCACCAATTTGCAGTGTAGTTTGAACATCATTCTTTCCAAGAGAGCCCATGCAATCACTGTCTGTCTGGTTGAAGTTATTCAACCTTACTCAGGTGTTAATCGACGTTAATTTTCTCCGAATGCAATGTAAAGTTGAGCTGTTACACGCACCCCTCCCTATCCCTGGCAAATTAATGTTTTGGTACTTTTTTCAGTGGAAGAAGAAAAAATACTTTGCCAAATTGCAGACCACTTTTTCATGAGTTACTCTGTGTAAAAAATGTTGTCTTTTGCTTTTAGTGAGGTAGGATAAGGAAGCTCAAAGTTATGTTCCGCATTTCACGTGCGTTTTGAGTCAGTTGTGTCATAGGCCTCAGCATGTAATAGTAATATAATGGTAATGCTTTTCTTCATAAAATCAAAGATGGCTTGTTGCCTTATACGTGAAGGTGTTTGTTCTTTAGCTGCTCTTTCTTGTTATACTAGTTAAAACCTTTCAGTAAGGGCCAAAGAATGTAAAGGATATAGATGATGCGTCCAGTCAGTTGTTTTGCACTTCAGTGCTATCGCATCTACTTCTACCATAACATGTCTTTCATGATTGCTAAAAATATAATGTACTTTCTGATTTCTGCTCAAACAGCTGAATAATGCTCAGGATTTTCATGCTGCCCCCCTCCTACACACACACACAAATTAGGGCTGTGTGGAGTCAGTTCTGAAAGTATTTTCAGTCAGTCAGAAGCAAAAAAATGGTTATTTACTCAAAGCATTGAGCACAGCTTGCTGAGGAAATCACACAGTAGTCATTGTGACCATGATCGCTTCAGTTCATGGTTTTTATATCTTTCAGTGAAGTGTTCTACTGCTTTTTCCATTGTCAAGAAGATGTCCTTATAGATGGTAGTAAAAAATCAAGGGGAATGCAAAACCCTCTTAAAAATAGTGGGTTGCCTCATACCAACCCAAGCAATTTGAAAAGCTTGTCAGGAGCAGTGCAATTTTCGTGTTCCTTTAACCATTAGCTCACACCTTGCTGTGATTACAGTTGACCCATGTCACAGGACATACATCACAGCCTTACTGCTGCCTATTTTTTCCTGAATGTATGCTTGGTTATTTGGTATACAAATTAAGTATGGGGCAAAAATATTAACAGACAGAAAATCATTCAAAAACTTAGGTGAGTTTTAAGTCAGGAATATTGTTGCAATATGAGTATTTCTCCCTCTGAACCCCCTCCCAGCAGTTGTGATAAATGTAGGAGTTGGAATACGCTCAGCAGATGTATATAGTCTCTTCATTTCCTTGAAGTTTTTTGTTTGCTTTCAGAGGTGTGTCGAAACAGAGATTTATTACACAGCGATCTGCAGGGTAGAACTGTTAGATCCTAATTAGCTGAACTCTCTGTTTACATACAAACTTGAAACCTTTTGGCCAGATCTGACCCTCCTCGAGTTAGGCGTATATATGTTTTGTATTTTGTCTTTAAGAATACAAGTGGAGAGAGCTCTCACAATCAGTAGTAGTAAGTTGTTAATGGTGAGGAGTGTTTTTGTTTGTTTATTTTGGTGGGGTTTTCTCTCCCTGCCCATTACTCCCCTATTACTGCTTAGGTCTTTAAGCATGTGTCCAGCATTAAACAATATACTATTTATTTTGACTGAAAACAGACAAACTACCTTAAAATGATCCAAAGTCACAGATCTTTCTTGGAAAAAAAAAAATATACATATTTGCAGCATATCATTCTAATAGAATCTCCTTTCTGCTGGGTCTTGTCTAGACCAGCAGTGTGCTGCAGTTGTTCTGGAGTTCAAGCTCATAGTTTTCCTGTTTTGGGGTGGGTGAGGGGGAAAATCAACTTCAACCCCACAGGATTAGTGGTTTTTTTTTTTTTTTTTTTTTTTTTTTTTTTTTTTTTTGAAACTTGACTTGCATTTTGAGAGAGAGAGAGTGGGACTTCATGGCTCTTTCTTTGCCATTTAATTCTTTTAATGAGACCTGCCTAAATAATTGCTTCTGAATGATTCCACCTTAAGATTTTGCTGAGAGGGGAGGCTATCACTAAGAAAGATTTGATTTACAAAAGCATTAGCATAGACACTGTAGCAGAAAGCAGCCAGTATTATCTTTAAAAGATGGTCATTAAATGCACATACCAATGCACTCCCCATTAGAAAAAAGATGTAGAAGGGAGGTTTTTTTTTCTTTTTGCTACAACTGTTTTATTTTACTAACCCATAAGTTATATCAACACTGTTATAAGGAGAGGCACAAAGGGGTTTGCTTAAATTTAAACAAAATAGGTCTTCAGTTTAAAATACTGACTGTTAACTAAAAAAATTTGCTCCTACTTTACTGTTCTGTGAACCCAAGGTGAGACCCAGGAAAGAACTAGATGCACTTTCCAACGTGTGCATTGAGCTATGCGCAAATAGGAAGGAGTGATCCAAGAAATAGAAATAAACATCTCTGAAAATCAATTTACAAAATGTGTTTTGAGTAGATTTGTCTAAAATGAGCCAATAGCAAAAGCAGAGACCATGAGAATGCCTGAATTCTTGCCGTGCTCTGGAACCAAAATGTCTGAAACAAGGCTCTGTACATCAAGCATGTCTGTCTGCTTGATTCAAAACCAAAGTTGAAGTGACAGAATGTTCTTCTTGAAACGTGTTTGGCATGTATTCTTGCTCGTTCAAGCATTCATCCAAGAAGTGGGAGACCTCAAATCTGGGTCTGCACAGCCTTAGCACAGTGAGATGCATATCTAGCATCAAAGACTGAAATAGGCTAGTAGGGAGGATCTCCTCTGTTTATGTTGGCTGAACAGTGGTTCAGCTTCAACAGTTCAAGATTTAGGAGCTTCCCTGATATTGCATTAATCATTAAACTTCAGTGAGCTGGGAGGAAGGAAACTTGGATACCGGTCTGGTGGCTTTATTGGGGTCTTTTGTTTGTTTGTTTGTTTGTTTTCTTCCTTTGTTCTTAACAGAAGTGACTAAAGGTTTAAAAAAAAAATACAAACTGGTGTTGAAGGACACGAGCTCATTCACAGCTCTTCATCAGGCTGAGACTTGTTCTGATTTGCTTTACCTCTCTCTCTGCAACCTTTCCTTTTTGGATGATTCAGGTCCAACTTTGAAATGGGAGAAAGGTGCCCCAAGCAAACTAGGCTATCCCCTGGCTGTGAGGGCTCCCCAGGGGAGGCAGGAGCTTGAATCTCTTCAGACCGGGGGCGCCAGCTCTCAGGTTTGTGCTTTTGAGCATTCCAGGCAGAAGGTCAGGGGAAGAGCCGGATCTGCTCCCATTTCCCCTGTTTTCCTTTCCAGGGGAAAGGTGCCGGCTATGCTTGAAGCATGCCCTGTGGGAGGTGAGGTGGGAGTCAAGCAGCTTCCTGGTCAGATCCAGGATGTTTCTGTTTATGTGCAGAAGCTACAGCTAATGAATTTAGATCCCTAATGCGTTTTGTGACTTTGGAGACAGCTGCTTTTTTAGATTGTTGTTTTGATAAACCTTTCCAGACATTATACTCATTCTAATCATCTTATTGATAGCAAAATACATGTACTGTGTGAAGATAATGAGTTGTCCTGTATTATAACATGCTTTTCATTTTAACTAGTATTCACAGTCAAGTTCAGTACTTGTGAATCTTTGCCATTACACTCCTTTACCTTTTAAAGAGTACTAAGAAAATATTAAAAGAAAAAAGGGGAGAGACTTCAAGAAAAATAATTCAATATCACCTGAAAATATGATCCTCAATAAGTCACAGTTGCTTAGACATCTATTATCCATTGAAGTTTAATTAAAAGTAAGCCCTGTTTTGTTGCGGAGATGTGTGTTGCAGGCCCAGTTGTTTTGTAGCAGATAATGTATTTGGTTTGTATTTGCTCCCTCTACTGGCTTAGGAATCTAACTAACTAGCATGGACTGACTTTCCCCCCTTCCACCAACCCTCCCCAGAAGGACTATAGTCGACGATGCTTACTTGTAAAAGAAAGAGGATCTTATTCTGTGTAGATATAATAAAAACTGTTTGGTACCTTCTGAAGGATGTTTAATTATTATAAATTATTAAGAACTTCAGAGTATAAAGTCATATTTTATAAATATTCACGCGTATAAGGCTATTTTAAACGTGAAGCACAATACTGCTGTGGAAGTTGGTTTAAAATAGCATTTTGCTATAGAATTATGCAACATTGTTGGTCCCCTCATTATCCTTATATTCCTGAGGTAATTTATCATGCAATATTTGGGGTTTTTTGCAGTGTTCTGTTTTAAAACAAAAAAGCAAAGCTCCTCTCTTCTTTTTAAAGACCCCCCTAAATTATTCTCATGATACCTTTTACAGGTTAAGCAATACAGACTTATATCCTCTTTCTAACCTCTATTTGATGAATCAATTGAAAAACTAAGGATGTCTGTTACTTTTTCTTTTGCATTCTCATTTCAGAAGATATGATATGTGTGTTTTTGTCTATGTACTTCCCTTCTCTCCTTTCTCCCACCCCCACCCCCACCCCAGCCTTCCCCACCCCAACTTGGGACCACTGAAACTTCTAAATCCTCTGCACTCCCCAGGTTTATATTTCTCTATGTCTTCAGCACATTCTTGACAGCATAAGACATCTGCTTGCTTGCATTCTGTACCTAAAATCAATGTGCTTTTTGTACAGGGGATGAATTATGAAGTCAAGGTCTTTCTGATGAGAACATCTCTAGGCACTTTTGATCTTGACTCTGAAGATAAGGCTTAACATGGGATGCAAGAGCATGTTCTCAGAGGCTCTTACTTTAAAGCTTGTCTGTCCTTTCTATTTCCCGTGGTGACTTTCCTCAAGTATACCATTACCTTTGCCATCCGGAGAGCAATCAACAATTAATTTTGTTGCCTGTGTGACTTAAAGCAGCATGAGTGGTCTAATGTGGTATCTGGAGCATTAAGGTCGAGTCTCTCGATCTGATGTTTCAGGAGTCCGGTGTGTTCTGCCCTTTTGAAAGCTTTGAACCATGTGCTACCCTGAGGTGCTGCAGGCAAAAGGTGATAGCTAGCTGTACAGTGTGGTTTTTGTTTTTAATTTTACTCTGTGAATATGTCTGGGAAGATTTTTATTACTGGCAAACCACCCAAAAGAACAGGACGGGTGTTATAATAGTAAAACCAAATAGTTTTTGAGAGGTCCGGATTTTGTGTTATTTAAGATGGATAAATGCCATATAGAGTGCCTCTAGAAATTATGTGGAAGCCAGTAAGAATGTAATGTGGTCGTTAGTCTTCTTCCTTCCCTCCAAAAAGAACAACCCTGCTAACTGAGAAGTCCTATTCTGAATTACAAATTGAATGATCTCTATGAAAGCCAGTTAGAAAGTACAGTGTGCATGTAATCAGGATAACTAACAGGACCTGCACTGCTGTAGAAACAAGCCAAATTTCAGGCCAAGCAGAGGTAGAAGTATCCTGAAGTGCATTTTATACTGCCAGTTATTAATATCCTGTCTACTTTTAGATATTGCTAGCTTATTGTGCATTTATAAACCAAAGATAGCCAGAGGAGTCTTGGTTCATACACCTGACAGACAAAATCATACAACATCCAAAGCAAGAGCTTTCTGTATTTTTATGCTCCTTGCATTCTAATGGTATACTAACAAATGAGAATTTTCTTCTTAAAGGGAAACATGTCTTGATGTCTTATTTGCGCTTACTATGCACTCTGAGCTAATCATGATGGAGAGACTCTTGCTCACAGACTTGGGAGACCCCAAACTGGTGAAGAAGCTCAGGAACAATTTGTGGATTCCCTTGAAACGTCAAGGATGTGTGTGCTTGGGGTTATATCTGTGGCCTTCCTACTCTCCCACTAGGGATTTTTATGCTATTATTTTTGTCAGTAGAACTCTTGAGGTTCTCTCACTAGGGGGAAGAATCTGTGATACAGTCATGATGGAAGTGCTTGGATGTTTAAATCTCAATATATGCTGAGGAAAATAGTGCTAGCAATTAATGATCTAAGGCAGTGGAAGCTTAAAATGTTTGGTGGGGAAATCCACAGGTTCTCTGTAAATTAGTAACTTTGATGTAAATGGACAGAATAAATATAGCTGGAATAAACAACATTATGGATGGGGGAGGCTTTGTTGTATTTAGTTTATTGTAAACTGAGTGTTGTCACCCTTTTTCCCCATAAATTCCACAGCTATTTTAACATGGGAGTGTTAATTATTGCTTCTTCCCCCCCCATCCCTCCCGCCTTGCTTACACAATACAGAGAAAAATACTGAATGGATCCTTATGGAATGCTACTAAGTTTTGCTGCATGTGCAGCACCTGCTTCTGAACAAAATATTTCTAGCAAGCCATATGTATATGCTTTTCTGTTGCCAATCTGAGTGTAATGAATTCTTTTCCTAACAGTCAAATGAAGTAATAGCCTGAATTAAAATAAATATGTGCACTGGAGATAATTTAGATACAAAATTAAAGTTGAAAAGAATCAAAGCTAAATGCAGAATTAATCAAAGGAAGCAGAGTTCCACAATTCTTGTTTCTGTGAGAGTTTGTTGTTTACTGTCCAAAACAGTAATTCCTTTCACTTCCAGTGGAGTTACTCAGTCTGACAATAGTCAGAGTTGCAAAAGATAGGAAAAGGTTAAATATCTGGTCCAGTCTCATAATAGCATTTCATTATTGTGTTCACCGGAGGAAATATTGCACAGAGAAGAATACCACGATATAGTCAGGTGTATGAGTGTTTTCCATGATCGTGACCTCTTCTCTTGACACAGGGGAATTTCAGAGCTTTAAACATGGTGTATGATGAAACCACTGCAACTAAATTCTCTGTTACTGCCTTAGACCATGGGAAGAAATGGGAGAGTGGCCAAATATGTCTTTAATTTACTTTTGAGCTAACTGATTTCAGGTGGCCTGTCCACTGGGTTAGTCTGTCCACATAAATTAGAGTGCCCTTTCGACCCCAAAGCTAGCAAATTTTAAAATGAATAGGTAGTCAGGTAGAAAAAGCATAACTTACCAAAGACATGATGCAAAGTATTAGGTATCCCTGTTCAGAGTTCAGCTTCTGTTGTTTGTAAGGCTGTATCTTAAATCTAAAAGAAACCAATAGATCTTGGCCAGTTTCCAGACACTTGGGAGAAATTTTAGGTTATAACTACACAGTAAGGCTTATTTTAATTAAAAAATCCAAACCAACTTCATACTGACAACAATTTACTTTGTGTCTAAGTGATTAAAATAAATATTGTAATGACGTGAAAGTTTTTTAAGAAATCAGTTTAATCTTTGGGGGCTCTTACATGTGAATGTATTCCACAGATACATACGGTTGTCTTTACAAATTTTTAGTTTCAAGATTTGGTATCAGTAAATTTTCTTTCATCCGGTAAACTGAAAGCAATGTTAGTATAGTTACTGGTATGGTTACCTGTTATTTTTTGCATTCACTGTAAGTTGAAAGTGGATGCCATCTATTTTGTATGCAGCTGTCTGTGCATTTTCAGTATAGGAGGAAATACAATCAGTTCAGCATGACTGGATTACTATAAATAGTTCTAGAAAATACCTTCATTTCCTCTCCATATTTATTTTTGTAGTATGCCTTATTGACTCTTAAAAAAAAGTTTGTATGATATGATGAAAGTTGAATGTTATGTTTTTATTTAAAAATTTGAAGTTATGGCACAGAGTGGTGCCCATGCTTGAGGAAAAAAATAATAAAATAAAGTCCATCTTGTCCAAAAGAATTTGGGCTTGTTTTGCTCCTTGACTTTTAGAGAGGTAAAGAATGTAAGTATATTGGATAATAATGATGAAAATAAGAATGCAATGTATTCTTGCACTAAAAACATGAAAAATATTTTGGGAACTGAATACTACATTTCTGCATTAATACGCAAAATTATAAATTTCAACTCCCTCTTTTTTTTTTTCTTCTAGTGGATGGTAATTAGATTTAAAAAAAGATTTTACAGTTTCTAGCTGACTTAATATGCACTTCTAGGTGAAAAAGTTGGAATTTTACTCTTAGCATATCCATTGTGTTTCTTATCATCTACTAAGCTAGTGCGACTGGCATGCTTCTTACTAGGTATGAAAACTGTTTCTCTTGTGAGTCAGGTAAGTGCAGGATGCAACAGGATGCAATACCTAATGCATCTGAAAGGAAAGCGCATTTCAAAAGAACTGGCAGTTCCATGAGGAGCGAAACCAATACAGCCTGGTCTCCCACGGCTTTATTACTCCCTAACCTCAGCTCCTGTCCTTTTTCTCCTTTGGTCCCCTCCCCTCCCCCTTCAGATTTCTCCTCTACCTCTGGCCTGCCAGCTTGGCAAGAAGCAGCACATTTTGCAACCAGCTAGTGTGCTAGTCCAGCGTCACACAGCTAGCACACGGAGCGGTAGCCCCTCTCAGATAAGCATAGCAAAATACTTGGCTTTGAGCTGCTGGTGGATAGCAAGTGACTTGGGAGGCTGCTTGCAGTCATATAACCTTTGGTTGTGGTGATCTGCTTTAGCAGCAGCTCTATTTTAGAGACTCTCGTGAAGCTTAATTCACGTAGACCAGTGATCACAAAAGTTATTAATGAATAACAAAGGAAAACACGCAGGCCTTGAAACCGCAAAAGCCTCCTTTTTTTTTAGAAATGTTAGCTGTCTATGACTTGAACATTTAAAAACACTACGATTTTTCATTCCCAGTGCCTGTATTGCTATTCTAAACTTTTTCTTTTAGAAATATTTTCAAACTGTTTTTTTATTATTATTTTTCACTGTTTATAAGCATTACATAAAACTTAATAGTGGAAAAAATTGGATTTTCATGTCATGTCACTGGTGCTTTTTTTCAGTATTAAATTTGGGTGGTTTAGGGATGTGTTCTTTTATTGGTATAACAGTATTGTTTATGTCTACAAGATTGGCTAGGTTAGTTTTACGTTGAGAAAAACTGGAGTAACTGTAGCTCAGTCTCTTCCACAAGCCGTTGTATTATGAGCATTATTTGAAGTATTGTGACACTGGATTAATAATCCTTCTTTTGTTTTGTCTGCATTTGCTATAGATGAGTTAATTTGATTATTACTTCCACACCCCAGAATGGGAAACAGTTGAGGCATTCCCTGAAGGGAAGCATGTTGGAGTGCACACCTCTGTCGGTATGCAGAACACTTGCCTGCCCGTTCCCAGTATCTGTATCAGGGAGAATTAAATTCTGTGCTGATAACTGCCTCATCTCTGGTGGGTTTTACCTCAAATTTAGATTAAAAAAAAAAATAGTAGTGAAGTCTATACCTGACTTACCTTACTAAGAAAGTAACTTTCAGGAAAGCTATCAAAAGGTGATATGTTTAAATCTAGAAAAATGCTGGTACTTATGGCTCCCAGGGACTTGATTCTCCCTGTTGCATCTGGCGAGGAAGTTTTCCATCATTTCTGCTCATGCCAGGGTAAGATGGCAAGCTGTCGAGCCAGATACCAGCTGGATGTTAAGGGGTGAGCCTTCCTGCAAGGAAACTTGCTGCAATCCCCAGGTTCGCAGTAGATGGGAATGTATGCAGGACATCAAGAAGAATGTGCTAAGGGAACCTGCAATGAAATAAATATGCTGGAATGTAAATCAGGGGTGACTCTGCAGAAATAAAGCTATGAACTTTGCTGTCACTAAAAACATCTTATTAGGTGAGTTCAAAGCCTGTCACCGGTGAGCTCACTGGTTTGAATAGAAACAACAAGGCAACCTGTCTGAGAGCAACCATATGCCAGAAGCTGACTTAAGAGTATGATAAGCCAGTGATGTTTCACAGATGCATCGTTCCCTAAAAGAGAGTTATTGGCTTTTGCAAATCTGCGTGCTGGCTAGATCGCTGGATGGTTTGATATCTCAGATTCAGTCCTTTCAAAGGGGGGAAGGGTAAGTATACAAGAGAAACATGTCACAAAATGCATGGGTTTTTAGAAGTGCCGCAATATGGGAGTAGGATACCACTGCTGCATTCCTGAGAACACAAGTTGCCATGTGGAATTGTAGTGAAGGTTGTTGAGACGAGATGGATGAAGCATGATACATAGTGGAAGAAAACATTCGAGTCCATAATGGTACTGGTTGATCATTTCAGAGACACCTAACTGTTAAAGCCAAGCATCATCTAAAGAAAGTAGCTCCCTGAATGGACTGACGTTGTTGGAAGAAATACTGACATAACGCGCTTATGTATACAGATGCATAGCCATTGCAAATCTGTGGTTTAATCTGATAGATTCCAGGGTGTTTCCAAGTGAAATGTGAGTGGTTTTACTGGTATGTTTAAGAGACTTAATATTAAGTACCTTGGTACATTTAAGAAAATGTGATCTTTTAAATTAGATTTTTTTTCACAAGAGAAGTTAAGGCAGTTCTTTTCACAGTGAATTAAGTATATGTGCTGTATCCTGCAGTGAATTCAGGTTGAAGAAGGCAGAAAAACTTATTCTAGCGCTAGTGTGAAAGATGGGTGTTTACCACAAGACCCAGATGAAGTCAGAAATTCTGTAAGGCTGCAAGAAAATCTGTAAATCTCCAAGAAAAGTGTGGTCATTATTTGCATTTCTGCTCTATATACAGACTTTTCTTTTTGCTTCCTCCATGTTGACCAAGTTAGCTTTCATTGAGATTGGCAAAGTCTTAGTACAGTTAAGTTTGCAGAAAGTTTGAACATTTTGTATAAAGATGAGGTGTTTAGTATTGCCTGTAGAAAGTACCTTCAAGCTTTTTTTTTTAGTAAGAAATAAAAGTACTTAAGAAACCTCAAGTGTTGAACAGGGCAGTTGTCATCCTGAAAAAGCTTATAGTGGCAGTTTTCAGCTTGTACGAACCTCAGACTGGGGAGGAGACACATCTTTTAGTTTATCTGTCACCATGGTGACTTGCGAGAATAAAATGCTGAAGCTGGTAGATCTGATTTGATGTTGAAGCAGTTCATCCATGTGCATTTATTTTAACCTCTGTTCTACTTTAATATGCGTTGAGAAATGTCTGAAAAAAAAGTATAACCCTGTAAAGCTGTTCAGATTGTGCTATACATCCTTCTAGAATGTAGGCATTGCTAAATTTGGAAGGCCTAGAAAATACAAAATGGAAGCATGTAGCCACTGTTGCTATAAATTACAATGTACCTGTAGTTGAGACTTACTGTGCCAGTCACAATTTGAAAAAAGAGTTTTGGAAATGTCTGAGTGAGTAAATCTCAGATCTTTGGTACGTTCAGTGCAAGATTGTTTGTTGTAGGAAGACACAAGATTAATCTCGTGTTTTTTCAGACATTAAAATTCCATTTTCTATTAAAAAAAAAAAGACTAAGTTGTTCTCATTTTGGTATTTTCCACAGATTTTAATTCTGGTATTTTTCCACATGTTCTGTTGTTGTATTCCTTGTCCAGTAAGGTCCAAATACTGCAGTGAATGAATAGATTTGACTAGCTTGATAAAGCTGTAATTAAGATGGAGAGGTTCATATGTTGTGTGTAGGTCAGATATGCTGTCCTTCATCTCTGAATTATGTTGGCTTTTCATAGTGATGATTGAAACATTGTCTTTCTGCTTCTTTGCCTGAAGCCCTGGGGATATTGTCAGAATATGGAGGCAAACTGATTCGAAGAAATCTTCAGCATAAAAGTGAAGGAACAATTCATCATTTGACGCAGATCTCTCATGATGTGCCTGTAGTAATTATGGCTATTCTTTTATAACTTATTCTATTCCATCCTTGTGTGCAAACAGAATTCTAGTTCTGTCTTCTGCTGCCACAGCAGGTAAATCCAGAGAAATCTCTGTGTGCGTAATAATAACTGGTTTTTTTAAGTGTTCAGTGGGTTGCAGAACAAGAGTGCAGCATCTGCCCACTTGGCCACATGCTGGCCATCCTGATGTCTCAGAAACCCCTTCATTCTAGATAGTCTTGCTGGTTCTGATGCATCTAGGATGTGGATTTCCCAATAACTAGAAGAATGAAACTTGCTTGATTCTAGAGGGGAACTTTCCTGTTCTAGGTGGAGCAAAGTTTCCCCTGTCTCTACTTGGTCCACCAGGGGGAGATGAACAGCAAAACTTGTAGCAAAGGCTTTGTTTAGGATTGTCAGTTTGAACAAGCAGTCAGCCTCTTTGCGTCTGGTACCTGCAAATACAATGCCTTATTGCCACTTCAGTGGGACAGAATCAAGATGTAAAGTGGGGGCTTGGTTTATACTCTCGAAAAATGAGCAAGGCCCTTGCTGTGCTTTTAATTTCTTGCTGCTATACTTTTCCTCTTCTAAAACCTTTTAGGAAAGAGAATAGTAGTGATACCATTATGGGGGGTTTTTTTGTTTTGTTTTGTCTTTTTTTTTTTTTTTTTTTTTTTTTTTTTTTTTTTTGCCGTTCTGGCTGGATGGCCTGTGGTTTGGGGGACTGATTTAACCAAAGGTTGTATCTTCAGTGCCTCTGGGTTTTTCTGTATGGATGAGTACAGTCTGGCTTATTTTGACTGAAATGGGCAGGTTGACTGGACATGGGACTTGCATACATTTTAAAATGCAGCAGTGTTGAACTGTGCCTGAGCTAAGGACCTGCTGAGAGCAAGATTTTGATTACCTTGAGGCCAATGATAGAGTAATGGAGCTACGTTGTCTGGATTGGAGCTGCCTTCACTTCTACCAGTGTGGAAAGGTCAGCAAGGGAGCTTGCTTGTCAGCATATGCCTGTATAGGCACGTGCTCCGGCTCAAGGGCAAGGCTGTTACTCAGTCCTTGTCCAGAAGACGGTATGAGGGAGGCTTACGAGAGTATCAGGATGAGGTGGTTCTTTGGGTTCATGAAAGCAATAGAGCTTTAAAAAAATTAATATATGGCTAGTGGCTGCTACAAAAGTTATACTATGATGATGCCAGTCCAGTAAAATGTAACATAGGGAAGCTGTATTTGAACTAAAAGGTCACATGTCTTGTAATATAATCTTCTGAGCCTGATCAAGAAAAGGAAGTCATGCTAAACGCCTTTTTTGGTCATCAGTCTTGTTCGAAACCCATGAGTTTACTAATAAGGTCGCTTAAATCTCTTGTCAACTGGTGTCATTCTCCCAGTAGTGATTATTTTCAATCAAGCAGTTACTCAGAATTGGGAGCTTTCATTACAGCTTGGTATTTAATTCAAACATTTTTAACAGTTTGTCATTCTTAAAAAGTATATGCCGTGATAAACATTCTTGCTTCAGTTACCCACCCATGTCCCATCTTTAGAAACTGAAAGCAGAGTTGTGCTTTTTAAGGGTGTTGGGGGGGGGCATTATATTGCAACTTATCATTGATCAAGTGATCAGAACCAGATCAATTGATTTTTGGCACATAAAGCTTCCTTTCTTAGGCATTAGTAAACAGAATAAATGGAAAAAGTATTTATGTATAGACTCTATCTCATTTTAGATGTCCATTTTTAAAGGGAGATCCTGCACATTTTCCAGGCATCTTTCACAGTGGTGTATCTGAATATATTTTCCCATTCTTTGTATTATGCTTACCTGAAATCTTCTGGGTTTTTGAGTAAACATATCTACAGTTCTGGCCCCTGTTCAGATAAATAGGTTGTGCAGAACAGAATGGAAATGAACATCTTAGGATTTGGGGGTTAGTCAATGAAATAAATTGTTGACGTCTCCTGAAGGGTATGCTTAATAGTTCTTTAAAAAAAAGTTGCAGGTTTTAGATCTGAATATACTAGATATGGAAACTTTCCTGACTGAAAGAAGTTTAAAAGACTGGGCTCCTCTTACTGTCTGATTCTGACACTAGGCTGCAACAATGTTCAGTTTCAACAGATCCGTGTTCAAAATGTGGACAAACAGAACTGAATGTGGATGCCTAGGAATATTTATTTAGCTGTGTCATGTGTTCTGTAAAGACTTGTTTTTAACACTGTTAGCATTAACATTATAGTCATTTCCATTTTATCGTGGTATAAAAATGTTTCATATTGATGGTTGACAAAAAAAATTGGTAAGGTGGGTTTTGGAATGAGGGCAGTATTTCTTTCCCCCTCTTCCATGGTGTTTAAGATAGCAAAACTAGCTAGGTTGGCAGGGCTTGATGTAGAAGTCTTATAAGAAGTTTTACATTTAGCTGGAGAATCCTGTAGATGTCAACTTAAAAAGTAAAATCATTAAAAGTTGTATACAACATGTTGTAAGTAGTTGTCAAATATATTTACAGTTGATTTTTGCCATGTTATTTCTGGCCAGCTGCTGAGTTTAGGAGAGCCACTAAAATTGCGGATGTGGAATATTTTGAAAGACTCTGTTTTGGTTTTGATTTTTTTTTCTTTGTTTACTCAAGAAACGTGTTCTTTGACAAATGGCATAAATCTGCTGTAGTGAAAGGTTGTACAGTTTCTTGGCAGTAGCTCAGTCCAGCCCTGTTTACTAGAGAACTTGTCTGATTCTTTACTGTTTGTTTGTTGTTAAGGACCACATTTACCAACTTGGAAGGTGAAGGGGAATCCAGACTTTTACCACTAACTGTTTCGTTCTTAGACTGTTTTGCTGATTACTGAGTTTGGGGGTTTTCATGTTTTGTTTTTTTTATTGTACATTTGTATGGTGAACCACGTCAGTTTGCCACTACGTCCTGTGATAAGCATGTTTAGTTAGTGAAGAGCCTCATTCTTGATGTTTTTCTTTCACTTTTGCGTTCGGCTGCTCCTGAGCAACATATTAAAAATAAACTAACTTCGCTGAGATCTCATGCTGACATTTGTATTCAGTGAGTCATTGTAGTGTATTGCTATATGATCAAGATCTAATTTGGTTTTTAATCATACAGCCATGTGGTGTACTCTTGAAAACAAATAATTGAACGTTGAAAATCCTGATTTCTGTTTTACCAATTTATTGAAGTCTAATCTCTATAATGTTAAACTTTGTAGCTGTCTGTTGTCTGACTATATCAGAACCCAGCTATTCTTTAGTGCCCCTGTTGTGCACTGAAGGCTCAAGACTTAGATGTGCAATAACGTGGATAGTTTTGTTGATCCCATACAAAAGGAGAACATCTCTGTGCTATACTATACAGGAATCTTGCTCGAGTGTGTCAGTTAAGCACACAGTAGGTGCTTTATGAGAAGAAGATATGTAGAATCCAGACTTAAGATAACTCATTTCAAACGAAGCAAACAACACTGTAGGAGTAGGGAGTAACTTGCTCCATTAATCACGATTGAGAGAATTCCATGATTCATGATTACCACAGGAAATAAAATTAATAATTAAAAAAAACTGCCATAAACCTCTGTTTTTAAGTAGATTTTTGTACATGCAGCATTAAATTTTCTGTAAAAGGCTGATCTAGAACATATACAGAGAAAATTAAAGTATAATTTGCTAAATAGCATATATGACAATTTGTTTAGGTTTATATAAGCATTTGCTGTTTTGCATGACGTGTGCCATCTTGCATGCTATTCTGGGGCAGGCTGGCAGATCGTTTTTGTTGGACCATGGTTTCCCAATTGCTTTATGCAAACCTGCTCGCATGACTACCGAAAAGTGGCAGCTGCATACCTTCTCGGTGCCAACCTTGTTGATGTGGCTGCACATGGCTCAGGTCAGAGCACTGATCCAAATCAGCTGTGTGGGGCCAGTCTGGCCTGGGGGAGGTGGTGGCATCTGGCTGGGATGGGGACGCAGGGTGGGGGGGACGGGAGGACAGCACAGCCCAATTCAGCTGCAGCTTGCACTTAAGTTGTTTTAAATTGATTATGAAATCAGCCTTCGAGGCAAACCTGTAGACCATGTGCACACTTATTAAATTTTTGTAAAGAAAAATACAATGAGGAAAATCTAGCGCTTTTTATAAGAATATTGTTACAACTGACTGAGTTTTCATAGTAAATGTTAGTGTTTTTAGGTAGTGTGAATTTTAAGATGGTATGATCAGAAGAAATGTGTGGGCAGGGTGAGGGAGGCTTCTTCTTTTCTAAAGTAGTTATTTTTCTGAAAACCAGGCACTTTCAAAACTACTAAGACTTGAAATAGAAGTAATTACAAATATAAGATATCTTACAGTTAAATGGAGAATTCATTAAATGTAAGTGGAAAATCGGTTTGATTTTTTTTTGTATCATGACTGCATTGATTCAACTGGTGTAGTAGTTCAGTCGAGTTAGCTCTCTTAATGATCCAGCTTGCTGGACTGACTGACTTTCACTGTTTTTGCCTTACGCAGGTAGACTGAGCAGGTTGAGAGAGATGGCAGAGAGCAGGACACATCTGTATGCAGATCTCTCAGGGGCTTGTGTGTTCATCTGAGGGTTTTAGGGACACAGGCTTTTCTGTAGCTGCAAAATTCTCTCCTGGCACAGTTTAAGGCAAATATGAATCTTGGTTTCTGAGTAAGGAATATATTTTAAGCAAGAGGTAGATTCTTGGCATGAAACTAGATTTTTTTCTGCCATAAAAATCATATAGACTGAAAAGTCTCAAGTCATTCATTTACAGTAACAATTTGTCAATTTGTATATGACTAAGTAACAGTGTTTTTCATGCAGGCTTTTTTTTTTTTTTCTTTAAATAAAAAAGGCACAATAGGGTACCACCAAACTGGAGAAAGATTAGTGCATCTGTAATCTTCAAAACTTTTTTTTCTGGTCTGGTTTACCCTATAGTGCGTTAACATATTTTAGGGGGTTCAGGCAGTTACACTTAACAGTTTGATGTATATGCTTTCCTTAGGTATTTAATTTTCTTCTTATACTTCTATTTACAGTGTTACTAGGGATGTTTTGAAGAATATAAAATGAGTATTTTACATCAGGGAGTACTTGAAAAGTTTATCTCATAGTCCAGTTAGTTGATTGCAACTTCCTATTCAGTGACAGATCATTTAGAAATCTGTTTTTACCAGAAAGTTCTGTTAAGTACAGAGCAAAAATAATGTATTCCTTAAAACTGAAAAAGCAGATTTTTATGACATCTGTTTCACACCTACAGAGTGCACAGCTTTAACTGACCAATGTAAAGCTTTGGGCTTTAATCCAGTCTTATATTCAAATCTCAGCATTCACAAAGTTCTGTTCACAAATTTCTATCAGGGAATTAGGTGCAGGGCAGTTCAAGAAATGGAACTTCCTTGTGTGTTATCACTGCTCACTAATGTGTAAAGAAACCATGCATATACTAGCACCATAATGTATTTCAACCTTCATCAGTCCTATTTTTAAAAGACTGAGTATCTTAGTTTGTCAAGAATTAAATCTCACTTTGAGAAATGCATCTACATTAAAAATCCGTAACCAGTTCAGCTTCTAAATGATGTGCAAGAAGCAAGTGAAAGAAACTGCAGACTGAAAAAGAAAAATCACCTCCACTTTACTGTATAAACAATGTCCTCGTAGAGCATTGCTCAAGTAATAAATCTTCATATTTACCAAATTTTTATGTAATAAAAATATATGTCTAGTTGATAAGAGTTTGTTTTTTATAGCTTCACTTATGGCACTATCACTATCCATAGAACTCAGAATATAATAAATGACTCCTAGAAGCAGATCAAGTAAATTACAGTTTAATACAATAGTGATGGGTATAGTGGAGGAGTGATTATGCTGTGCTTGAACACTCCTGCTGGCTAGTCATTAGAGGAATCTACATTGGATTGCAAAGCTTTCTTTTTTTAATTTCTCTTTATTAATACAGGGACTATAGTTTGGGGGAGGGGGAGAGAAACAGTCCATTTGAGGAAATACAAGGTAATAAACTGTCTTAATTTCTTCAGTAGAAATGGTGCCCAGACCGTGAATATAGGTGACTGTTAGTCTAGTGGTGACTTCATTTTTCTTTTTTTTCTTTGTGCTTTACATAGAGACTTGTTTATTGTAGAGTTACTGTATTAGCTGATGCAGTGAGTTGACAGTCATCAGAATTAAAACCAATTTTGTCAACCAAACTGTCTTCTCAGCAAAGTTGTGCAGTTTGAGAGACTTGTCCGCTGCACTGGCTTTGGATTATCATGCTCCAGACTAGCACGTGCTTGAAATTGGAATGTTGGCTTTCAGGATCAAATTGTTACCTGTCGAGGTTTTTTCTTATCAGCCATTATATTAAGTCTATCACTAACTTTTAGAGTACAGAAAACTTTACTAATAGCATTATTTGTAACTAATTTTTCTCAGAGTCAAACTTGAAGTACATTACAGGATGTTCTAGGGCAAACAGGCCTAAGATCTTGCTTTGAAAAGAGAGGAGGAGCATCAGCGTAGTCTCTTCTGCTGGCTGTTATGTAGGGTTGGTGACCAACCACTGGGCATAGGAACTGCTTGAACTACTCCAGCTGTTGTCAGATATCCTTATTGTGATAACATACGAGACTGTACTTGAGGTTTGGCCAGATGGTGTCACTTATGGAACTGAGAACCAAACTCAGGAAATGCAGAAGTTAAGGCATGATTACACTCTGTTAACTGTTTGTCCGTGTACATTGTATTAACGGCTCTAATTAATGCCAACAGGTTATTTTAAATTATAAATATTTAAGATGTGACTAAACTTCACTTTCTGTGCTTAAAAATGGTCTCGTCCCTATGTTATGGATTATTTGCTCTAATGTCTGTGAACTTAAAATTGCAAAAATTTAATTGAATTTGCCTTGTGTTTCGAAAGCAGATTAGTCTTTGAATTTTTAGTTCAGATTTTCTCTCACTAAACCACAGTATATGAAAACATACTTGCATGTTATATTGAAAGCTTCTGTATTTCTCCCTTATTTTTCAAAGGAAATGTTGAGCAGTCAAAACTGAGGTAACCTGATCTCTCTCACTAGCACAGAGTTTGTCCTTCAAAATTAATTTTTAATTCCATTTGGTTTTATTTTACATATTTTATATGTTTGATTGGTAAAATAGCTTTAGGAAGGATAAGTTTCATAGGCAGAAGTAGTATCTCTTGTTAACCATGTATACAGCTAGAAAAACTAGACTTGCTTTTGGAGATGCAAGCTTTTCTTTAGGTATGAAAATGAAAGTTGCTGCTATATCTCAGCTAGATAGAATTCAAGGCAACTGCTTGAAATTTGGGTAAATTAAACCATCCTCAGAAGAAAAGATAGGTGGTGATTTGGAAAGCAAAGGAAATGTTAGTGGGGATGGGAGGAGAGGTGATAGGACCTCATGTTTTAAGGGAAAGAGAGGTTAGTAGAGATTAGGGATTTCTCATTGCTGTAAAACCAAGATCTTTTCTGAGGCCATAGTTTTGGTATCCATCAGTTAAAATAAAACACATAACATCTACATTAAAAGCTATAGTCAACTCTGAACAGTCATTTTGCGCCCATATCTCATTTTCAAAGCTATTGCTTCTGGTTTTAGGCTTGAAGTGTTCTGTAAGCCAAAGCCTAATTTTTCTCTCTAGTCTAGTTGGTCTAATAAAAGATAATGCCTTTGCCCAGAAACTTTGTCCTGCCTGAGTTCTTAGACCTTTATAACTACAACAAACCACCTCTATAATTATTTTTAATCTGTGCTTCTAAATGGCAGAGATTTATTTTATTCTGGTAGCTACCAAAGTCTTTTGTAGACTGCACTTGAGATGCTGAGATTCTAGGCCTTCATGTCCAGCTTTTTTCTCCATGCCAAATCAGGGAAAAAATCATCAAATATCCCAGAATAAAAGATACACAGTAGTAATCAAGAATATGTCTTAACTCTGATTAGGCTATATACAATTTTAGATGTTTGTTACATTATTCAAGCAATCTTTTCATCTGGTCAAAATGGGTGCTGATTCTTAGTCTGTCCTTAAGAAAAGGAAAAGATGTATGTGTAATCTTTTCTCCCCTACCTGACCCATCTATACTTTTTAGCCTTTCTCTTTTTTTTCTAGCCTTTTGTTAAGAAACTGATCTTAAATAACACTTTTTGACTGAAGAAAAATAATTTTAGTTTTATTTCTTAATCTTTTAGCAGTTATATATCCTAGTACCTTTCTTTTAAATTCATGTGCTTTAACTGTAGTAAAAGAAGTAGAAGGATCCTTTACTTTTTTAGCAAAGTAAAGTTAGTTGTTTGAGTGTATGTGGTAATGCCAAGAGGTAATTGTTGATATTTCCCCCTTTACTTTTTTCTGACACCAGCCATTTTACATTTGACAGTCTAGTATTTGTGCTCTTTGGCAGGTTAGGCTTGTTTTTCAATGAGATAAGCAGACTTTTCACTTCTTATCCGCAAATGGATCAATTGTATTATTACTGGGCCCAAAGCAAAATAGGCACTTAAAATGGCGAGTTGTGCTTATTTAAAGTGCTAGCCCACTTTAACTTTTCTTGCTTCATGCTAATATGCAGCACTTGTATGTGAGTGTTGTTTCCAAGCCAATTATTTGCATACGTTTAAAAAGCAATCAGATCTGGTCTGTTAGGTCAAGATAATATGAACATAAATGCACATTCTTACAAATAAGCTGCCCTAAAATATAAAGTAGAAAAACAAATGTAGTGTGAAATGTTATGTAAAACGCAGGCACAGCATAATTAGCAAAGGACAGTAGAAATGCTATTTGTTAGGACTTGAATAGTAACAGTCAATTAACTTCTCACAACGGGAAACAGCAAAGCATTTAACAAAGAAACATCATCTGTCTCTACAGCATAAAGACTGTAGAAAAGATCACAAAACTGAGACAATTAATAGATACAAGTCATGAAGTATTAAAAAAACAAACAGAAGTGACGGAGTTTATATTTCTTTGCAAAGGAACCTGTCTTCATATGTTCTAATAATTCATAGATCTTTATTTTTGTTTAAAAAGTATATGAATGTTGCTGTTTTTGTATAAAGCAATCTTTCGCTTATAAAACACAACTACGTGTTTATGTCGTGGTGAATAACATGGATGATATAATTACAGACTTGCTTGTCTAGGTATAGCTGTCATTATTCAAACTAACTGCAAAAAATTCAGATTATGAGTTCAAAGTTAACTAGTAAGGATATGATTAATGTTTCTTCCCTTCCTTTTCCTCAGTACCAGAATAATGGCAGTGATCTAAGTTGTATAAACAGGGAGGCAAAGCAGCATTGTGTTAGATGCAGAGAGAAGGCAGGCATAAACAAATCAAGAGCCCAGGCGCTTGTAATAATGTCTAATCTTAGTATAATGCATTTAGCATTTTTACTGAATTACTTTGACTTGCTCCCAGAAAGCTCCAGTGACCATGTAAACAGTCTAGGCTTCCATTATAGGTACTGTCATCGAATTCGTTGTATCAGCTCATGGATGTTTGTGTCAAGCTTCTTTTGGTAGTAGAACCTTGCTACCCCCACGGCCAGTTTGATCTTGCATCATTAAAATTGATTACTTTTCCTGGGTCCAGGATCAAATCGCATGAGGATACAAGAGATATTTTAAGGGTAGCACAATTAAGGGAAGAAATAATGTTATCCGGAGACATTCTCTTATCTAGAATTTCTGGCTTACTTCTCTACAGCTTTTCCAAAGATCACATGTAAGGGCTGTTGGGAAAGGTACCGCTTTGGATTTAGTTCCCTGGAGCATGTGGGGATCCGCTTGGCAATTCTTTGTATTGGGGTTATTTTGCGGAAGACTGATGCTATATGGATGTTCAGTAGAGTTTTAATAGGTGTGCTAAGTTTGCTAACGATACCACAGGTTTTGCTGGTGATGCTTATTACTCTATTCAATTACCATTTTAAAAGTCCTGTTATACAGCATATGTAACTTGGTATTATTCCTTTGGTTATTCCAAAATAGCAAAAACAAATCCTTCCCTCTTATCTGCCTTACCCACCAAAAAAAAAAGAAATACTGAGCCACATTTAAAATAGAGAGATGAAGGCTAATCTAAATTGTTTCCAGAAACAGTGGATAGGGAGGGAACCAGGCGGGGGCTGGGGGGAAGGACTGGAGTCTGCGTCTTTTACCCACAAAGCAATGTCACCAACAAGAATATGTTCTCGCTGGGATGAAGTGAAATGATCCTTCTCTGGGCACAAAAGAGTAAAATAAGTATGCTTTTGAGTTGCAGGTTTTTTAATGCTTTTTATGTCTGCTTCTGGTCAACGCAGCCACACAAATGATTGTTGGGCTAGGTTGTTGTGACTAATGAATTACTCATATGCAGAGTGCGATATTCTTGATCTAGTGGTGCTACAGTCAGATACGTGCATACAAATTTTGTCCAACAGTTAATGTAACTTTATTGTCTCGCGTATGGTTTGTGTGCTTTTAACTGATTTTTTTCTTCTGCAGTGTTAAAGACATTTGTCTACTTTAGAAGTGCTTTGAGTGCTTGTGAACAGTGGGAACATTATGGAAATTGTGAATGTCCCCAAACACTTGGCAATAAGAGGTTGAGCATGTTCTGATGTCTTGAGGAACTATGGACTCTAATGCAAATGAAATTTAGGGTATGCACAATATAACATTTTGTATTAAATCCCAGATTGCAATTAAAAATAGTTATTTAGATTCTATGGACATGCATAAAGTGATTTTATTATTCACCTAGCTCATTTTCAGCAGAGCTCTAATAATTATTTCTCTATGAGGATACTACTGTGCCTTTGCAACTTTAAAATGCCAGCTGCTTCTGTTGTACAGAAGTTTCAAGAAACATTCTACTTCTGGATAGCTTGAAATCAGTAGAAAGACTTTCAAAAGAACCCTTCATATATGCCTCTGAAAGTCTTATCACAAATATTTAATATAAAATGGCTGACTTCCAGTACCAAAGGCAGGATGCTTTTTGATTGGTATATTTGCATATTAAAACCTTGTGTCATAAACAGTGTTGCATCATGTATGTGATTAGCGATAAAATTTTAGAGCTTAATGAATTGCTATTTTTCAGTTGATGTGCAAGAACTGTCCATGAGTATTCACATATACCCCATTTCTGAGGAACAGCGTACTAGCTTCAAGCACCATTCTTAAACTGTCCTTCTCTCTTAAATAAATAAATAAATAAATAAAGAGGAAGGGTAATTTATGAAAAATGGAGAACAATCTTACGGGGTTTTGTCCAAGAGACTTCCACTTAAGGTGCAGAAAGACAGGACTGAGGAGTTAATTTAACAGATCACTGTCCCCAAAAGGGGCTGGCCTGTTCTCCCTTGCTTCTTGAGTCAGCCCAGGCACTTGCCTGATTTCTTAGTGATTTGATTCAGATCACTAAGCTGGTGAAAAACAAGTCACTCCCCGAAACACACACACAGGCTTTGGGGTTTCCTGCCTGCTTAATAAACTGAGCCGTCTCACCAAGGCGTCAGATGAACAGCAAAGACAGTGTGAAGGACCAACTCTGTTAAGTGGCAGTGAGCACTTAGGTTGGTTCTCTTTCTTAAAATTACAAACTGGGAATGACTGCATGCTACATAATTTATAAGAAGCAAAATCATGTTATTTCAGGTAAATACTTTGTAAAATAAACTTGAGGTACAACTTGGAGGTCATGCACTTAGAGTTGCAATAAAAATGCAAAGATACTCTGCTGCTGTTGAACAAATGCTTGAGCAAATATGGAGAGTGGTAATGAGACTGTAGAAAGGAAGTGGCATAACTGGGAGATAAAAATGCAGAGATGTTCGCTTCATTAAAGAGCAAAATGAGACAGAAAATACTGAAAAGTGGATAATGTTTTTGTTCCACTGACAATATCCCTCAAAGACAAATATCAGCATCAAGAGAAGCCAGTTGATGTTGTGAGGAGTGTCTCGTAGTCCCAAGGAATATGACCTTCCCAAATGTTGATTCCCATTTTCCTTTAACTTCTAAATGAGCCCTGGCAGCAACATATATGGTAAATTTTTCTTCTGTACCATATATAAATAATTTTTAAACACTTAACCTTCTCATAACCAGTAGTTTCATGTTTCCAATGCTCCATTAGACTTGAGATATTTAAAACATAAACTGATCACTGAACAAATGTTTTATTAATTAAATAGAAGCTTGCAGCCAGTAATTTGCTGCTTCTGTACACTAGTTATTTCACTTCTGCTATCCCTAAAATGTTTGAATGATAAAATCAGCCCTTGCTAGTTCTTTGAAAAAGTGCAATTTTAGTGAGAAGTATGAATGGGAGTGTGCAGAAGCCACTTGGCCTCCAGTCTGACACAGGAGAAAGCAGATCACTGTACAAACTAGATGATAAGTGTCTTTGTAAAATTTGGAAGCAGAAACTTGTGCAGGGCATTGCCTCTCATAACACAGGCCGATGTCTTCCCTGGCGGCTGTACTGCGCAGCGACTGTGTCAGAGTTCTGCCTCTCAGTCTTGTCTTCCAGCTCCTTAGCTTGCTGCTCACAGTGTCTTTCTAAACTTATATACCTTCTCAGAACAAACTTTTGCCAGTAAGTCAGCAAATGACGTGTGAAAGAAAACAAAACCTGTACCACCTTCTCATTAATAATTAAAAAAGCAAGCTCTAAAACACGTCCTTCTCTGACTCTCTACCCCAGCTGTTGTTGTAGGTTGCTCCCCCACGTCTTGAATGTTGCTATCACTGGTGGTAGATAAAAAATATTTAGGCAGTGAGAGGATACGAATTATGCAAGATGGAAAATGTTTCACTGCAGTAAAAAGCAACTGCTATTGTTTTGCCATATATACCCATTTATTGCTAACTTTAGTCTGTCCTAAACTTCAATGGTACTGAAGCTAATGTATTGTGCCTTAAAATTACTCTTTTCTTTCAGTTATCCACACCTAAAAGACATTCATAAGGTTTTTTTGTATGGAAATTTTTTTGGCTTTTGAATCTGATATTATAGTCTTTCAAATATCAGTACTGTCATTTTTAAATTAACGGAAGTACAGATGGCTGAGAACAAAGGGTTCATGTGATTCGAATGGTCTTAATCCTGGATTATTTCAGTCAAAACTCAACTTTAAAATATAATAATAATGCATGGGAGAAAGGTGCTTGAAAAATTTCTGCTTTTCATGTTAAGTGAAGATGTATCTAGCTTCTTTAAAACACTTATTAAGATTAACTTCCTAACAAAGGTCATAATGGTATCCAGTTTATTTCAGTACTGCCAGGGTATTTTATCAAAGTGGGAACTGAATCCAAACACTCCCCCCTGCCACTTGTAATACTGTTAGGTCTGCTTATTTCTGATTTAACATCTGGTGTTTGCAGGTTGTGCCTTGTACTTTGTCACCAAATCCCTGTCAAACTTAAATAGCTGGGATTTCAGGAAAGGTACTTTGTAGCTTTGTGATACCCAGCACAAAGTTTCAGACCTGCCAAATGACTAACACAATGACTGCTGTATTTGCGTCGTACATTTTGGTGTTCCGGAAAGTGTATTGGTCCTGCTTAGTTTTTATTTTACTTTTCTAAATGTCTGAGCAAGTTTAGCTTCCTTTTGAAGCAGCTTTTTGTGAAGAATATATGCTTGTGAATGTTGACTCAAGACTTTTTTTGAAGCTTACTTTGATTTTTGACCTCAATTTAAATGCTCCTTACTAGCTTTCTTTTGAGCCTTTAAGGAATGTCACCTGATTTCTGTGACTCATATTGCTGTAGTAGCAGGTCTGACATCTGAGTGATTTGGAAAGTATTATCAAAGGTAAAAACTACAAAAGTGGTTTCATAATATTCTCTTATCGTTAAAACAAGTTTCTTTAATTTGCATCCTAATGATGATTCTGCATTTATTTTAATTCAGAACCTCCAGAATGGCTAATGTTCTTAATAAAATATTTATTAGGTTATTAAAGATTAGACTCCTCTCATATGTTTTTCATTCCCCTATCTAGAAATATTCAGTTGCCATAAGAATAATTCCTAATGAGTAAAAATGGTGATATATGATAGATGTCAAATGGGTTCTTAATTAAAAACTCGGAATAGTGTTTTCCCCCCTATCTTTGATGAATTCAAGTGAGACATTTTCCTGCTTACACAATGCCTAGGCCCATCAGTGATTAAAAGGCAAGGGGAAGAGCCAACAAAGAAGGAATTTGGTTTCCATAAAAACACTGCAAGGGGTGGGAGGAAGCAGAGTCCTTTGTAGAAAAGTTTTTCAAATAGCCATTAGGAGATCTAGTACAGTAAGTAATGATTTTCTGAAGAAACTAAAAATACAGGTTCAATATGTAAGTCCTGTCATTCCGTCCTACCATCTCTCCCCCCTACATGTCACTTATCCTAAAAAGCCAAAAATAAAAAAGTGGAAAAGGAGTAGTATGCTGGTGTTTTGGGGAGGGCTAGAGTTAATGAACTCTCAACCTCTATGGATTTGCCCCATGATTTATTGCAAGATCTCACTGAAGGTTTCTCTGTAGTCAGAGGGTTAAATTCTCAATCTGCCCAGCGGCCATCTTCATGAAACCTGTGAAGATGTAATTATTTTTGAGACTTCTGTTCTTCTCTTATTTGGTTGAAATGAGTTGCTTGTTTGTCTTAGAAGACCAGGCTGAAAGGTGGGGGGTTGTCTGCATTGCGTTGAATGTGGGTTGGATTGGTTTTCTTAATTTTAATCTTGGGGAAAATTTTAAACACTGTATCTCTTGACATATGATGATGATTTATAGATAAATGCATATAATTCTTCAAATACCAGAATTTCAAAACCACTTTCATATTAGAGGAAGTAAAAGCTTAAACCAGGGAATTCTGAATCTTCTTATCCTAAGAACGAGGAGATGTGGAGAAAGCACAGGACAACTTGCCATTGCTAGGATTCTGCAAGGGTCTCATAGAGCAGCACACTAGGAAAATGATAATGAATTTCTCTTTTTTTCTTCTTATCATCTTGCAGTGCTCTGTAATGAACAAGAATGGTCATTATAGGAAGTGTCAGAACAGTGGAACAAGACTAGCGTGTGTAGAGCTGCAGCCACGTGTAAACTGAAGAGAAAGGCACCGAGGAAGGGCTGTGGCAAGGCAGGTTGTCTGAAGGAAAGCAGCTAGTATGGCTTCAAGCAAAAGTGGTTTGCTCCGAGTGCAAAACCAAAGCTGTGATAGAAAATTTAGAGGAAAAACAATGGATATTTACTTCTCTTTATAAAGAAAAAGTAGTAGAAATAACAAGTGATACAGCACTTCCAATATAAAATAAACACTCTTTTTGTTATATAAACAAAAACCCCAGGCCTTCCATTTTATATAATACGTTCATTCAACATTAAATTCAAAGGTTTTGGTGGTCTGTCATTTACATGAAGGTCTGTAGAAATTGTAGTGTGGAATTTTAATGAATTCAGACTAAAAAATATAAATAGTTGAAGTAACCTTCCAGCTTTTCTGCCTAAACAGAATGTCTTTATAGAGTAGTTTCTAAGGAATTACACTTTTCATTATCTCTGATTTCCCTGTAGAAAAATGGTAATAATTTATTATCATTTATCAGCTAGTAGTGTCATTTTTTTAAAATGTTCCTGTCTTGTTAAGCAGACTAAGCCAGTCAGAAAGTGATAATATTGTATATAAATACAGTAAGGAACTATTATTTATGTAAATGTCTAGCAACAAGTGTAAGGCTAAATTGCGCTTTTTTGAAAAGTCCCAAATATGACTGATGTCATGCCTTTACGTTGTCCAGGAGCAAACCAGCTTGTGATTAAATGTATAGTCTTTTTTCTTTTCCTTTCTTTGTAATTCATGTCTTTCCATCTACCCTCATGATACTAATGTATGGGAATAATCCATGTCAGTGTAATACCAGGCACAGTGCTTGTCATTGAATGCAGTGTGACAGCAAGTGCTGACAACTTGAATGCTGGTAGCACAGAATACAGATGTATAATCCTGCCTATTTGCTACATATGAGGGAAGCTCTGAAATCAGGTGGGAGCTCCTGTATTGAGGAAATATTATTGAGAAATATCCATCCCATCTGCTTATTTTAATTTTCAAGTAGGATTATTCAACTGAAAGCAAAATAAAAATTGTTGGGGGGACAGCTTTCATTGGAAATGGATTTGTACTCTATTGCATGGAAAGAATTACACTGAAAATTGTAAAAGTATTGCAGCAATCCCCAGCCTTCAGTTAATTGTCCCAAGATATCAAAAGGTAGAAATAAGGCCTTTGGCTCTGACAGTTCAGAATAGCAAGAAAAAAGAAAATATGATGGGGCTGCAATGTGGTTTTTGCTAATCCAGTTACCTTTGGATCAGTGAAGGCTGGGAAAACACCACGACATTGAATCCGTAGGATTCATGGTTTCTGATGGTGAATTCCAAATTTGAAGTCCTTTCCTTGCCTGTTCTCACAGCCTTTGTAGAGCCTGCGTTTTCCATAATTATGGATAAAAATGTATACTAGAGTAAAAATCAGAAATATATTCACACTGTTAACTTTTACTGTTAGAAGTATGAATTTTGAATACTTATTGCTATTTTGTATATAATCTTATTAAAGCAAAAATATCATTTGACAGTTACTAAAGCATAACTTTCTAAAACAGAACTAGTAGTTTTGCTTCAAGAAGTTCAAAATTTGTCCTGAATTTAACTGCCTCAAAGATTTTTTTTTTTCTTTTCTTTTTAACTGGGAGTAGCACACTAGAACTTTGTGACAGGAGCTGTGGTAGGATCATTGCAAAGCCTCACTTCTCTTAGGCTCAGAACTTGTCCAAAAAAAAAAAAAATCAATTCTGTACAATGGGACTTAAGGTTTTCAGAATGAAAGCTGTCTTTCCATTGAAATCTGAAATTACAAGTTGTTTGCAGATAAACTATGCTTTCTCTACATCTTTCAGTGTCTTTTCTGTATACAGCAGAGATTTAAAAAATATTTTAAAACAATTTCAAAAGTCAGTTAACCTTTTCATATGGACTGCATTGACATGTGAAGCCAAATCTGTCTACCATTGTGTTCTTAAAATACTGAGATTTTTTAAAACTAAAGAAAAGATATCAAATTGTTGTTAGTGTGTTATCCTGAGTTAGCAACAAGAATGGAAAATTTTCTTGTAATCGTTTTAAAACACAGCAGTGGTGTATATAGCCTAAAAACAATCCTCATTAATCAGGAACGCAAAATCAAACCTTTTCCAACTTCTAAAGATAAAATGAAAAGTAAGATAGACTAAGTTTGGTGGGGGTTTTTCCCTGTTTTTCTATGCTAAAAAGGTAATATTCTGAAGCATGGCATGATCTCTATTCTGTACTTAACCTGTTGTTTCTAATCTAGCTCAAATACAATAGGGATGAAGATTAAAAAGAAATGAAATGGTGCTAGGGAAGTCATTTAAAGAAAATGCCTTAACAGAACTCAGCTTGCTTTCTCATGACTGGGAACCGAGTGAATTTAACACCTGGAAGGAATTGGTTTTCATTTTTGCCTCCATCAACATTAGCTTAAGGAGAATTCCTGAATTTTTTCATTTGAATGAAATGGAGAGTGTTTTCAGGTATGTACAACTTATTTCTGGCTAAGACCACAAATAAACTTCTTGCAGCGAAATAACTAAAACAGAAAAATCTGACTAACCATTCATTATTTTTGAAGTATAACAGTAAACTTAGCTGTAAAGTGTTTCCTGGACACATGCTAGCTGGATCATGAAGAAAGCGATATTAGCATTTTGTAGGAAACCTACATCATGGTATTAGTTCTGATATTTTAGTGAACGTAGTTTCAACAGAATAGAAAAAGATCTATTTCAGCGTTTTTGTGAGTTCTTTTTGGGTATCTCGTGTTTTGTATTACTACAAACACTTGCCTTTTGTTGCCACTACCTAAAAAATGATGCAATACATACAAAAGTTTTACCTTGCAAGTTGCACTAAACATGGTTTTCATCCAAATTACATGTTACAACTTGATTTGCTGCACTTTGACTATAGTGAGATTGTTTTATTTCATATATTTTAGAGTAGGCAAGTATTTGCTTGAAGAGCAGGTGATCAGGAGTTGATTGATATTTTGTCTTCATGAAGGAGATTACAGTTTTTTGTGCTACTGTATGACTGCATGCCAGTAATAATAATTGTGATGTCTTCCATGAGTTGCCCTGTGACTGAATATGTTACTTAACAGCTTCAGTAGTGATCAGCTGATGACCCGTAACTTGATTTTTAAAGTTAGGCATTGTACTTCCCATTTAATTCATCTGCAGACTTGTTGTAAATACTCTTTAAAAGCATCTGCAGGAACCTGCATGATCGTATACTTGGGGGAGGGGTTGTTTTTGGTTTTGCTTTTTATTCATAGAGGAACACTGGTGTAAAAATCAAAAGCTTGGAGTAAAAAGAAAACACTTGTTTCCAGAATAGTGGAGACTTTTTTTTTTTTTAAGGTCTTTGGAAATTTGGAAGTAGTGTGGTTTGTTTGTATTGTGAAAACTTTCAGGAAGAACAATTCAGAGTCAGTGCCATTCTTCCCAGCTGAATGGCGCTTGGTTTGTGAAATGGAGCAGCTGTGGTAGTTTTAGCTTGGCTCACAAAACCATTTGCTTTTTAATCAAGAACTTCAGATTCTGTGGTGGTTGTTCATGATGGAGATGGCCAGCTATGCCCTGTGAGACAGCTGTAGTATAATTGAGACAGACTATGTGAAGCAAATATAAATGCCGAGAGGATGTCTTTGAAAGCAGAATATTCACTAAACTGTGGCTGAATTTTTGAAAAGATGAGAAGTTTTTATGAAGTAATATATGAACAAGAACTATTGCCATGTACATGATGAAACATTTTCTTTATAGAGGTGTTTTATGTATATTGCATAAAACAGGATTTAAGTCTTTAATATTAGCATGCAAGTTATATGCCATGCAGTAATCCAGGTTTAGGTGAAAATGTGTGTGTACATAACATCATAGTGAGAAATGCTCCAGTCTTCCAAAAATATTATTACAAATATGGTTGAGGTCTCTCTCATTTCTTAAATTGTCTGGGATATGTTGTTTGTCTGAGTGGCAGGGTATACGTCATGCTTTTATACATATGCTTGTTTTAACAAATAAAGATCATCATATTTTATCAAATAGAATAGAAGGCTCCCAGAGGCATTGAGAGCAATCATTAATCTTTAGTGGCAGTTATGACAGTTACACATTTATAATAACTTTTTAAAGTTAGTAAATATGGGGAAATAAGTGTTCCATCTAATATAATGTAAGACCTCAGACTGACAGTTTGTTTTAGAAGGGATTTTTCTAAATAGCAGTGTTTGACTAAACCAAAAATATCTTGTTTCGCATCACAAATCAGAAAGTGCTGCCCATATGTTTAAAAAAAACAAAAGGTTGAGTTTTAACATTTTGTAGTAATTTTGTAGTCACAGTTAATAACTATTTTGAACTTGGAGTTGCTAGCTGTATGTTTCATGCTGATGTATACATTCTTCATACGTCTGACAAGTTTGTTCTGTACCCACAGTTAATTATACAGATCAGAATGTTTCACTCTTTCCACGCCAGCCGTTCTTTTCTCTTGCTCTCTTTTACACAACATTTTGCTTAACTTCTTAAAACACTGTTCCCAGCTACATAAAGGGCCCCCTGAAGATAACAGTCCTTGTTGCAGAATATTATGTTGCTCCTAGATGTTTTCCTTTGTTTTCAAACACTTTGTCTCATTTTATGTTTCCAATGTGTGCAGTCCCAAACCTCTTTGATGCTGACTAATTGGGGGGGAGACAATGTAAAAGGGTTAATCCGTTACGCTGGTATTAATGAGTCAGCTGGATCCCTGCCATTCTCTCATTTCTGGTTCACTTACCACTGATTGTCAATTATCACGAATGACACTTAGTTTTGCGGGGAGCAAGCTGGGAGGTGGGAAGGTAATACAGACTTCAGATGAGAACAGCCTGGTCTCAGGTTAATGCAGGTAAATATATCCATGCCATGTGGGTTGAGATAAGAAAATAATCTTGTTTTCCTACTGGACCCCTGGGAACACTGAGAGTGTTGGCAGTGCTGGGATATTTTAAGCTCACGTGAGCTTAAGGTGGACAGGTTGTTTTCTGAACTCTGTTCTCTGATGTGCTGCTGGGGATTCTAGCGTTGGATATACTCATTTGACACCCATGCATTAGAAGTGAGATGATGAAAGAAAATCATTATTTGCATGTCTGTGCAAATATTTGCAAGGTCTGTGCAACTGAGAACACCTTTCTTAGATCTCCTGTGACAAAGTTCTGAAAAAATTGGATCAGGTATTAATATGATGGTAATGTTTCTTTGGTCTGTCCTGACCTTTTAATTTATGATTCCAGGACAGTAATAAAGAGACCCTAATTTTAAGTTGTATTGTATTTTCATTACTTTTTGATTGCAACTACAACTGTAAGCTGATTAAATCAGCAGATGGGGAGAAGGAAATCATTGTTCAGGACACTTGCGGGTCAGTTACTTTTTACTAGCCTTTTTATTAATTTAGAAGCAAAGTCAAGCAAAGCAAACTCACAATCCCTCTCTTGCACCTTTCTTCAAGATAGGCACTTCAGTCCAGGTGAAGCTTAGACTCCTGTCCCCTGGTGCTTCTGTCTTGGATCTTCCCATTAAGGCAATGATCCCTGCTTCTAGCTCATTCCTTCATTGTAGGGATTGTTTTGCCTGCACTGATGCCTAAAAGATAGAAAACACATGCAGGGTGGCTTCAGTTTGGGATGGACCTCAGGTAACTGGGAAGAGGTAGGAGTCTCTTGGACTCTGAAGCATTTCCTTCCTCTCAGACCTCCTTGGTGGCTGCGACCCATTTCTAGCTGTGGCTCTCTAGAAGCAAGTTCACGTGCTCAGTTCCCTCATCTGACACTGTTCTCACTATGGCAGAACCTTTTTCCTAGTTGCAGCCTTCAAGAATGGCTGGTTAGGTGAGGTCTACGCTTCATGTTGCAGAATGGTACAGAGATCATGAACTAGATGGCTTGTAGGAGGGTTTGACTGCAGATGCCTTCATCTGGGAGCAATGCTTCCAATTTCGTCACTGGAGGCAATGACACTTCTTTGCATGCAAAGCCAGTGTTTAACTTAGGTGCTTTCTGATCCCTTTTGGAGAAGCCTGTTAACACCAACTACATGGGGAGCCTTGTCTCCTAACTTAGGTGTCTATGTTGTACCTGTTTCCCTTTCCCGGTAAACTATCCCCCAAGTTTTCTGTGCTATCATTCTCCCATATTACTTGGGGAATAACTTACTACATTTTAACAAACTCAAAACAGTCCAGTCCAGGCAGCCTTCTAACTTCCTGATTACTTAGAAAGTTTGAGATCAGCTGATTTTGAGGCCTTGGTTCCTAATTAATCCCTTTGGGGCAAGACAGTGAAGTGCACAGTCTTAGCAAAGGAATTTTTTTAACCACAGAAGCTTTAAAGTTAACTGGTGTGGGATATCTGAAAGACAAAATCCTGTATGTTTTCTTCTCCCATGTCTGATCTCATTCATCTGAGATTTGTTCGGCCACTGGTGGTTTTGACAGAGGATAATCTGATTTTATCAGCTTGCTGCCACCCAAAGGCAAGGGTGCTACTGCCCTCCACTTCAGCAATCTTACTTTGCCTCAGTTCCAGCATTTGTTGGCCTTCTTTGTGAACCAGTTCAAACTCCCAGAAAAAAAAGTGAGTAGTTTTCTGCTGAGTTAATAAGCGGAAAGCGTGATGTTCATCAGAGTCACTGCAATGGCAGGGTCATAAGAGGGAGAGGGAACAAGAATTCCCCTTGTTAGTGGCAGTGAGCGATTAGATCAGCTCACTTGGTCTCACAGAATGTCACCTTTACTCCAGGCAAAAATTAAAGATGACTGATCATATTGCACATAGAAATAGTTGCTCTATTTAGAAAATCACCCCTTCTTAGGCCAGCTCCATATGTAGCTGAGCTGATCTTTTGGCCCCCTGTGGGAGGTCCAGTTTTCTCACCCAGCTGCAGACTCTGCAGTTTTGCATTTAATTTTCTGCAATTTTGTGAACTATCTTTTTCTTATGGATTAGTGTTGTGCTGCTCTAGTAAGGTGAGCTGGCACAAAGGGGTTGAGTGATGGAGCCAGGTAAGGTAAGAGTGAAGAGTGAGCGCTGAGAAAACAAGAGGAGGGAATGGAAACACATCCTTAAGGCATCAGTGAGATGCTATGTAGTCTTTTGATGTCTCATCAGACAGTACTGTTAAGGTATCTGACAGTGAACTGGGTCTACTTACTAAGCTGGCAGAAAATTCAGCCAGCAAAACAAGTTTTTCTTCTGAGGTAGAGAGCAGAACTGATGCCCTGAGGAACTGGACTAGCCTCAGACAAGGAACTGGACAAGGGAAGTGGCACAAGCAAATATCTCAAAGCGGGGAGGGAGGAAGGGACCACCCATTTTGGCAGCATTGAGCTGGTCCAACCTGAGTCATGTGTGGTATATGTCCGTCTGCTGTGCTTCTGTTTGTAGACCTCCAGGCACTAAGTCTGCATTCCTCACTTCTTAGAAGAGAATATGAAATCAGTAGCCTTCTGGATAGAGGCTGTGTTCTTTGGAGAAGAAGGGAGTGTCGTTTGTGCTCATGGCCCTGGATTTTCTTCCTGCTAGTGTCCACTGCACATCAGGTTACACACTGGATTGAGGGCAGGTTATAACATGAAAATTTCGAGTTGCAAATACAGGACATGCTCCTGAGTTGAGCACATGAAAAGTAGAAGCTGCATCATGGAAACTGAAATCTCTCTTGCTTTCTGAAGATCATTAATCTACTGTAATGGCTCCCTATCAGACACAAGAGTTCAGGTCTTTGTGACCTAGAATTTTGGCTGCCAATTTTCAACCAGTTAAAATAGGTATCTGGTAACACAGGCCTTTGAGCATGGGTTGATTTGTTTTGTAGGAAGACAGTGAAGTGACATTGTTGGTCTGTGTTTTGGCTTTTCTTTGTCTAACTGGGTAATGAGTTCAAAATGAAGATGGTGAGGAATATGGCAAGAAATGGGAAAGAATGTGAATATGACTGTTTTGGGTCTCATCTTAGCAAAATGCATGTTCTTCAGGGTCCATTTGGATGTATCCTAAACAGAATTTATGAAATTGCATAATCTTACCTACATTTTTACAGGCATTCACTGATATTCACACTGGCAAGAAATTAAATACTTTGACAGATTCTTTGCTTTGTTCAAGGAAAACTTTAGATTTTTTTTTTTTTTTGGAGAAACACTTTGCCCGTAGTGATTTGTGAAGCCAATTTGTGGAAGTCCTGAGAGAGATGTCACCCAGACTAATGTTGTTTGCTTTCAGAGGATGGCTCTTGGAGCACAGCAATTTAGCTTTGTGTGGTGGGTGTTCACTTGTCTGGTTCTCTGGGGCTGCCAAAGTAAAAGCTAAGTTTCTCATCAGGAGAAGGAAAAGGACAGAAAACTAGCTGTTCTGTCGACCACTTCCTGATGAGGAGGAAAACTAAAATTATATATTAATCTCAAGTTTTCTACAGCCTACTGGTAGCAGCAGCTTGTTCTGTAAAAAGGAGTATTTCCTAACATTGTAATAAAGTGTTTGGGTTTTTTGATATGTTTAAGAATTTTATCGTGTTATTTGGAAGTGGATGTTAACATATCTTTGAAAATTTCCATGTTGCTTTGAATAATGTCCACGGGAGAGTGGAGCCTATATTTAGTTCTGAAATACTGTTTTCTGTTTTTTCACAATGAAAAGTAAGACTGCTGTGACAGGATATGATTTCACAAGACAGCTGAGCCCCTCTGCCATGAAAAAGGGTGATTCTGCTTCTCCTACCTCCTGAAAGTGTGATAACTTTCCCCCTTGGGCTGGCTCTGGTACTTATTTGACATCTCTGAGTTAGCCCGCTAAACTAGCAGAAAACTAACACGGCAAAAAGTGAGTGCTGTTTTTTGTTTGTGTTTTTTGTGGTTTGGGGCATATATATATATGTGTGTGTGTGTGTGTGTGTGTGTGTGTGTGTGTGTGTGTATATGTATATGTATGTATATATATGTGTATATATATATGTGTATATATATGTATATATATAGCAGGAACACTGAGGCTGCAGGGCATTGTGGGGAGAAGCAGGACTGCTCCTTTTGGCAGAACCAAGCTGTTAGGTTGACTCAGCCATGTTGTGAAAACTCACCCTTAGGTAATAGTGTTCACACTACAGACAGAATGACAGTTCTTCAACTAATAGCCAGAAGGAAATTATCAGATGTATGTAGCTTGTTTTTATAGGGTGGCCTTGACTGTTTGATTCGGTATGTTGTGTTTTGAAATAGGTACCTATTCTACTCTAATCATGTTATTGCGTGAAATTATTCTGCAAAAGGATTACACATGCAGGGTGTATTTGCCTGGGAGCTTGACATTGAGCAAGTAGGTAAGAAGCCACAGAACCCGGAAAATTGTGTTCCCTGAACTCTGTAGCAGTCTGCCCCCTGGATTTGGGGGGATTTGAAAGCCTTTTTAATTCTGGCGTGCTGAATCTTGGATGCTCCAAAGGCTGAGACAGAGGCTCTCCAGTGGTCCTTCATCCTTGAACATTAAGAAGTTTCTCTTAGAAGTTTCTCTCTTTTCTGATAGTCCTTGTTAACCTACCTGACATGTTGCCATGTATCATGGGTGTCTATAAGCCTGAAGTTCCCTGGAAACCCTAGCTGCAGTGTTTAAATAGCCCGCTGCAACTCACCCAGTCAGTTCCCAAAGGCCTCTGGCAAAGCGTGTGGTTGCCTTGTCAGGAAACCAGCTATACTCTTTCTGCAAGCTTCCTTTGTGCTCTTGAAGCTGACATGATAGGTTTTTCTTTTGTTCCCCTTTCTTTCTATTTTTTGGAACAAATTTGAATGTTTTGCTTTCAGTTACAAAACAGCATTAAAAAACCTATCATTTCTATGCAGAGGTTAGGAAAGGGCTTGATGTGGATTTCTACGGTGTAGGCATAATTTGGCATAAATATGATCAGTTCCACAGTTTTATCAGTTGGTAACAAAAATTATAAACAGCTGTGGCCGTTCTTCATTTCTTCTGTCTATGACGAGAATATGGTACAAAGTTCTGGCAGAGTATTTTTTTAATGAGTTATTTAAATACTGCGTAGATTCTGTTTTGGTTTGGTTGTTTCTCTGTGTGTTGTAGGCAGCATCAATATGACCTTTTTGTGTACATGTAAATCTTTGACATTTTATTGAAAGATGCAACTGAAAACATACCATGTTCGTTATAAAAAACAGAATTTTTGATTCATTATCCTTGTATCCTTGTAAATGGATATTTTTAATACATTTTTAGCCTTTAGCTAAACTGAACTTAGCCTTTAGCTAAACTTAGCCTAAACTGAACTTCTCTGTCTGTTCAGGAATTTGTATTTGCCCTTATTTGTCCTTTCCTTCCCTCTCCAAATAATTTCTGCCTTCTTCTTTGTATGATTTTTAAACAGGTCTGCTGGCGCTTTTAGTCCTGATACTTTAACATTTTTCCTAACAAAACTATACTACTATATTCGTGTAATGCGAAAATGCAATTGCAAGTCCAAAGAATGCTTAGAAAGGTTTTAATGTATTGAATTCAGAAATATTAAAAATCTGTGAACTTTTTATTCTAGTACCTCATTGTCCTTAAAATCAAGCAATCTACTGACCATACTTTTAAAATGAACATTTCCATATTGTTTACATGCAAGTCAAAAGTAAACAGGAAGTTCCATGGTGTAGTTTCTTTTACAAAGCTGGCTTTAAAATAAAGTTCCTAGAAATACTAAACCAGCTTAAAGCACAAAAGTAATCGGAAAATAACACTTTAATCCTAGTTAATCCACATTATTGACCTGTGTGCTCTAAATAAATAAATAAATAAATAAAATTATGTAGTGCTTTAATCATCTGTGTGGAGCTGGTTATTCATGAGAGAAGGCTGATCCAAAGATTAGCTACTGTGCTGTTTCTTACCATTTCTGAGGACAGGTTAAATGGATTTGTGTTCTATTCTGTGAGGAGACTGGCTATTTCTTAACCCGCTGGCGGGGGGGGCGGTGTTTCTTTTCACTTCCCCTCCCCAAGTTTGAGGTATATCAGAAAGTGGTAGTAATAGAATAAGATTAACAGTGTAAACCAAAACTGATATTTAAAGGGGTCTTGGAGGCAGAGATTTGTTGTTTGTTTTCTTGAATGATTTGTTAAAACTGATTTTTGAATGTAGGTGTTTTCCGTTTTCCTCTTTTTTTATATTCAGAGCTTCTGTGTAACAGCTTGAGGTTCGTTTACAAACTAGTACTTGTTTGTATACACAAACCAAACTGAGTTTTATTTTGTTTTTAAAGGAAAACAAGCTACTCAGTGTTTATAAATATTATACAAGCATGTGTCTGAAATGCAAAAGCAGCAGCAGATATAACATAAAGTTTTCACTCAGAATTGACAGTATATAAATTGTCCCAGTGAAATAGGATTGCAGCAGTCAGGCTGCCTTCTAGAGAATCCTTTAGAAAAGTGAGGGGAGGTGAACCTTGGGAGCCAGAATATTGTAAAGCTTGCCAAAGCGTGTCTGACGGAAGCTTAGATATTCTGCTTTAAGTTTCTGTACTGGGCATATTGATCCCTGTATGTCACACAGAGGCACAGAAACTGTATATCGGTATATCTATATAACTTGGTGTATGTGTATTTGTGTTTTAAATTACTTCCACCAAAGCCTGTTGTAGCATTGCATAGGGACTACTATACCTCTGAGAGGATGCTAGCTCTTTAAGTAGGAGGTGATGATTACTTTGGAGAAGATTTGTTACAATTATGTAGTGTAAAAAGTTACTTTAAATGAGCGTTCTGTCCTATATATTTTTTCTTCTCCTACAAAGCATTAATTTGGTTTTCTGGTGCTTTCAAAGCTTCTAGAAGATGTAACAAAAAAAATCCTAATAACGTACATGAATGTTGTATGTAGCTGCTCATACCTGAAGGCTAATTAATGGAATGAGACTGTTTATGATCACCTGCTCATCACAGTGCAAAACTCCCACAGAAGTTAGTGGGACAAAAATCTAAGTGGTCCTAATACAGGTAGACTGACTGACTAACTGATTTGCTATTTTTTCTGTGGGTTTCTCCCTCTCCTTCATTATGTAAAAATTGCTTTTTGTTTAAATGTATCTAGAATGCTATCAAGACACAGTAAAACAGAGCATTCTCTGGAATGGAAGAAATGATGAAGCTCAGTTTCTTCAGGAGGTATATTCTATTCCTTCTACCTCTCTATGATAAACCTAGCTATTTCTCTGCATTTTTCTAATGACTTTTGCTTCTCATCCCTCCCTCCCCATCATTCCCAGTGACCAACCACAGCAATATTTGCTGATTGTCTTGCCTGCAGACCAAAAAGAATGGCGAGCAATGAGTTTTTCTTACAGTAAGGGCATGACTTTTGGTCTCTCTTCACTGTCTAGCTACAGATTCTATAAAAATCGCCTAGACTTGTCTTTGTGCCAGTTTCAACTGTATTTGACAGTGTTTTCCTGTGTTATCAGGGTAGAAGACTGGTCATGCAAATCTAATTCCTTGGGAAAGCAGCTTAAATTTGCCTTATTGGTTGTCTAACATAATTTGCATTTACGTAGCAACTTTCATATGCAAACTTCAGACTGTCAACACCCCCATTTTGGACAGGTAAATCATTCTAATGCATGCTGGACCTGGAGACATGCAGGTTACCTGGTATAACCAAGAGACTATTAGCAATCCAAACAGATTGCAGATTTTTAAGTGCTAGAAAAATGCTCTTCTGTCCTCATCAAAGCATGTGATGTGCTGTTCTCATTCGGGCTAGGATTGCCTTTAGAAACCACAGCAAGGAAACAACAGGAGGGACAAGGATGCAAGATTTCTTCTCCCTATCCCTCAGCAATCTTAACCTCATAGTGCAAAGTTGAGTGTTACGATAAATATTTACCTTTGGAACTTCAGCCTGTAATCTTAGGTAGATTTTATGTTAGTTGAACTAGTGAGAAGAAGTTGCTAAAATGGTTGATGTTTAACAGCAAGTTGTTCACCAGCAGTATTGTATGAGGTGTATACTATTGTTTTCAACTAAAATTTTTAAATTTGTTGTTATTACAATATTGCCCCATAGCCTTTTGTCACTCATCAGGAACTAAAGAGGTAAAGACTTTTATTGCTTTGAGATTGATCTTCTTATCGTCCTTCCAAGAAAAGTAAGAAAATGCAGGAGGGATTGTGAAGTTCAAGATGGTCATATCCTTATCAAAGATAAAGAAGGTGGAGTTAAGCAATAGTAATAGAACCAATGAAGGCAAATAATATTGTTGTTGCCTCCTTCTCCTCCCTTGAAAAAGCAATAGGGGCCCTGTACAGGCTGTAACCATGGAAGAAAACCTTGCTTTCAAACAGCTACTTCTTTTGTACTCACGGCATACCAGACCATCCTTATAACACAGTTGGATTATGCTAAGTGTAGTCATCTTTCACTACCCAGGAAGCAGATCTGAGGGTGAGGTGGAAAGGAAAGAGATGATATAATTTAATACTAAACTTCTCCAAACAGCTAAGAATTTAAAGGACTTCTTGTTTCAATCTTAACATCAAAGCAATGTAGTTATTCTATGGGATGATTGAGCTGGTTTAGATGACCATGACAATAAGCTAGCACTCAGTGACTATGTAAACAATAAAACTAAAGAAAGAAGTAATTAATTTTTACAAATTTTCACTTTAAAAGGAAGATTAGGTGGCTTACTTCCTCAGTAAATTATGATTCAGTTGGGCTAGCTGAGCTTGGAAGGCTTGCATTTGTTTTGATGTGAAGAGGAGAGACTTACTGACAGAGGAGGTAAATGGCCAGGAAGAGCTAAAGGTTCTCTAGGAATGTCAAGAACTGCAACTTGATGCATGTGGAGACTGCCCTATGGCATCTAATGTGTGCCTTCCAGGCAGTTTTGCAGATTTTTTGGGGGGACAATCAAAGTGAAAAAGGTTAACAAATAATAGATATGCCAGGAGCTTATCTGTAGAACAATGCAAGTTTAACAGAGGAAGAGTAGTGAATAATTTTGAGATTCTCCCTGAGGCATGGGCGCACATGCCCAGGGAAGCGCATGATTGTTCAGTTAGAAGACACTTCTGTTGTGTGGCTGATGTTTTTGGCTTCCATCTTATAAAATGATTGAATGTATCAAAAGCCCTTACTTGGATCTATAGTATGTTGGTTGCTCTAGCACTGAAGATATATTGAGTAGCTCAATAAATCATATCACCTGCTTATTCTAGTACTAAATCAAGATAACAAAGGTGTGTCAGCATGTAGGGTAATGAACTCTAGAATGAGATTCCAAACAGCAAAATGGAAAACTGAGATTTGCTGAAAGATATGCAATGAGGAGGAGTTGCAACATTTTGGTGAGCTAGCTAGTAAGGTTGGTGTGAGTATATCATGGAGTGGAATGTGCTTGCATGGAAGCATTGTACCAGTAAAACAGAATGGGATTGATCCTCAGCATTTCATTTTGCTTTACATGGAAGCATCATGATGTAAAAACAAAACAAAACTTTGTCTTAGGGGAAACTGACGTATTGGCTCATTGATGAATGAATTCTTGAGCTTTCCTTGGATGAGACTGTGGGCCTAGAAGAAACTATTGCATTTGAAGAGAGGGATAGATTTAACTGAGAGCTGAGAGAGGATGTGGAATCTCAATCTTTGGAGACTTTTAAAATTCGGCTGGAGAAGGACCTGAGCAACCTAATTTAGCTTTGAAGTTAGCCCAACACTGAACCAGAGATTGGACTAGGTGGCCTCCAGGGATTCCTTCCAACCAAGATTCTGTTATGAATCTTTTGTCTTTTAACCCTTCACAGTTTTCTGAGAGTCAGCCACCTCTTAAGAGAAAGCCATGTAAATGGAGGGAGCGGGGATCATTTAGCCTCAGTAAAGTGGTTGGAGATTGAGGCTGAATTTGAATTCTAAGCATCTTGTATTTTAGGATCTAGGAAAGCTTTAAAAGAACTCAAGTATTTGAAATACAAAAAGCATAGACATAAAAAACACAGCTCAGAGACTGACAAAAATAAAAAGCTTTTTGCAAACTTATAAGTATCTATATCTGAGGTGCTGAAACTCTACAGGAGTCTTAATCCTCTCATAATGTTTTTCTATTGCTATCTTCCCAAGAGTTTTAGCCTTGGGAAAAAAAGTGTAGAGGAGTTTAATGAATCTGTAGTTTTGCTATGATCATGGTAGCCTGTTCTGACAGGCATAAATGTCATCAAACAGAGTTGTTTAGGAAATTGGAGACTCTACATTAAGGTCAACAAGGAAAGGATGTGTTACCACTATGAAGCTGGTGGGCAATTTGAAGTACCACTCCCATAATCTTCAGTGGTGTGTGCAGTGCTTGGACTTGCTATTCCTCTTAAATAGTCACTCTTGAAAAAAAAAAAAATGAAAGGATTGGGCAGTGTACATGTTGCTTCATGTCTGTAAATGCAAAAACAGTTTACCTTGTTGCAGTTTCCCCCCTCCCTTTTAACAAGTTGAAAGTCAGTCATTCAGGGTTTTCACTTGCAACTACGAGGTTCATACAAATTTTCTCATGGTTCATCAGGATAATGAGAGAAGATGCTTGTTAAATTTTACTCCTGATCAAGGGCACATTTGTAGGACCTCTTTATACCCAGCTATAAAAACACTATTGAAACTTAATATAATGCTGCCAAAGACTTGCCATGGGCCTGCTTAGACTAATACAGACTTATGTCTTAGGATGGACTGACAAAGACTTCCTTGTCATTCACCCTTATGCAGCATAAACTTTGCTGGAAGTTGCAGCTGTGGGGAACCTTTTTGCTGATATATTGGATTTTTAGGAGGTATTATTAGCTTGTTGAAATGAAACTGCTGTTGATATGAAAAGCTTTAATATGAAACCAGGATGAGGTGACCTGAAACTAGGATGACTTCATTGTTTTGCCAACTGTACATATTCTTATAAGGCTATTATGTCTTGGCCACATGCACACAGAAGCTGATGAGGATTAATGTGTAGCTAGCTCAGTAATAATACTATAAAAATGGTAGTCCCACTTTAAGAAGAGAGAAGAACCATCTGTCAAGGTCCTGTCTCTCCCACTGAAGTGACTTAATTGTTTCAGGTGAATCAGTGAGTAGTGAGCTAAGAAAGAAGAAAAGAAGATGGAAGAAAAGGAAGAACGGGAAAGAACTTCTTAATAAAAGATTTCTAGTGGGGCTGGAAGCAAATGGAAGCTGTGAGACCGTGGCAGTTGGTGAAACCAGTGCGGATGGGGGAGACTGAGCAGAAACACATTTCCTCCCTGCTGAAGGAGTTGAAAGCTACTAAATGAGTCTGAGAGAAGAGCAGGACTCAGAAAAATGAGATTGCAGGGAAACCTACGCATCAGATATTGAGAGGGGAGAGGGAATTATAGTGATTTTATACATATCTCTCTAGATTGAAAGCATTGCTACTATTAATGGACTAAAGTTTGAAGTTCTGTTAGTTTCTTTTTGGAGCAGGATGACCTAATATTGGTGTGTCTGGCCTATCTTCCTTCCTCATCACAGGGAGAGAAAGGAGGATTTATGAGTAAGAGGAGGGGCAAGAAAGTGCAACAAAACCTTTACACTTCCATAGAGCCAGCTTCTCTTGTTTTCAGATCCTACTAATCCTCTCTCACAACTGTCTTTTTGCTTCCAAGTAGAAGCCAGAATAAAAATTGTTCAAACCCTCTCTGTGTAGGACATAGTATTAAAGGCAGAACTACGGCAACAGTAGGTTGTCGTAGGCAGTGATGGGCAACAAAGTTTGGCAGTTACCTAAAACATAATGGAAGATAAGTGTCCCTCTTTTGAAGTTTTAGGTGACATTTGGAAATTTATGCATTTGGTAGCTCGTTACTGCTAGCTGTGTTGTACATGCTTTATTTTCTCACAGGATGCTTGCACAGACTACGATAAATGATAGTTCTTAAGTTATAAAAAATTCAAATATATTTACAGTCTTTTTTTTTTTTTCAACTGAGGGTTGGATAGACTTTTATGAGTAATGTAGGTACTGAAATGCTATCTGTTGAACAAGAGACTATAAGCTTGAGGATAACAAAATGCTGGAAGAGGAAAGAGTATAAATAGAAACCCCACTTCCTTGCTGAGTAGAAGCCAAACTTGTGGTTGAACTTTTCTATGCAAGAGTTTGCTGAGATCTAGATAGGCAGCTACATGCTGATTCTTGAAGAAGACAAAACCCTGCTTTCTGAGATCTAAGGAGAAAAGTACATATTGAAGACTGGAATAGATATTTTTTTCCTGAGCAACAACTATCTGGAGTTTTTGGAAAAAAAAGATACCAGTGGAACGCAGAGAATGTTGGTGCAAATCCAGCACCAGCTCAGTGAAAGGAAAAACGGATGTTTGACCTTTGAATTTAACACCATTCATGTGGCTTAAAATCAGCCTCTCAAAATTGAGGATTTGAAATGTGGGCGTAGCTGGAAAGTAGGACTGCTGCTCTTTTCAAACTTGAAAATATATTTCCATTGATAAGTAAGGGAATATTCTATGGGAATGTGTCCCCTCCCCCCCCCCCCGAAAAATTCTCTTGGTGATATCCTACATGTCACAGGTTATGCTGCTAATGTTTAAACCACATTGCACAGAATTTGTTTAATTTATCCCTTTCTCATTCCTGTATTCTCTAAATAGCATATGACATTTTAGATACGACTTCCATATTTTTAATAGGAACTTTGCATAATGCTCTTAAACCAAGCCAGAATCTCATTGTCTTGTAAAATGGATCATTTTGCCTGTTATCTCTTAATTAAAATACAGCTTTAAACTGCCTCTAGTTCAAACAAAATAATTCAGGAAATGTTATGGCCTATATTTATACAGAAAGTTAGAGTTGATTATTACAGTGGTCCCTTCTGGCCTTATCTGTGAACTTATTTGCAGTTGAAATCTTATGAAAGGCTTTTGGGGAGAGGGGGTGCTGCCTACTAAGGTCATGAGTTCACGGTTTTTCAGAGCCAGATTTCAATTGTCTTGTTTGGCAAAATTATCATTATATACTTTTCTGCATCATGATTGTATAGGGTTCTGGGGGGGTTTCAGTCAGAAGAGATCAGCTTTTTCTGAGAACAAGGCAGAAATATTTTTCCCTGTGTTCAAAGAAAAGGTTGCCTATTTACTTAAAAGGTATTTCAGTGGGGACTTAAATTGAAAAATTCTGTTGGAATAACTGAGCTACAGATTGAAGTGTTCGTATAAGGTGCTCGAAAGGCTCCATGCAGTTCCTGCTCCCCGAGCTCTGTGCTCTGGTGGGGTGCTTCTCAATGGGATGTTTCATCTGCCTTCCTAACATCTGGGTAGACTGGAAGAGGAGGTTGCAGAGATCCCGTGGAGAAGAGGAAATGCCAGATCGGCAAGAAGAGCCTGAGGGGCTGAGACTGAATTGGGAGGAGAAACTATGATTTGCTGTGGAAGGAAGAAATTAAAGCCGAGATCGGTGGGAAACCAAGGCAAGCTGAGCAAAAAAATGGGGGGCAGTGAAACAAGATAGGCTGGTTATGGCAAGTTTGGTAAGGCTGGTAGCTGATGGAGATGGGGGAGGCTGGAACTGGGGTAATGATGTGAAAGATTGATTACTTGGATTTCTAGAAATAAGGAAGATTAATTTGTTTGGATATTTGAGATAGGAACCAAAGAAGTACACAGAAAATGCTCATTTCTCATAAGCTATTCTGTCCTAATGGATATCTCAGAGAAGTGTGCACTTGGCTGTAGCTGCTTTAACTTTACTAACTCAAATAGTAAGTCTCTAAAGAGATTCATGGCTTATCACTGTAATACCATAAAACTGAAATTTTTTGGGGGGGGGGGTAGGGGTTTTCCTATTTGTTTTTTTTTTCTTTGAGCAAAGAAGAGATCTGCATTAAAAACTAAGCTTGCAAAATCAATTTTAATTGTGAAACACTATCGATATCACTACATTTTGGTTTCCTTAAGAACTTAGGACTTTTGGGAGTTGGATGTCAAAGTTCTAAGTCAAAAAATGTTTCAATTCTCTCCAAATGAGCTGTTTTTATTATTCTTATCCTGTGAATGTTTTTACATTTTTGACCTTCTTTTTTTGTCCTGATTTCAAACAAAGACTTCTTTTCATCTTAAGAAAAACTAATCATAGGAAAAAAGTATATCCTGGATAGCACTAACACATATGAATTAGGTCTTTTGTGTGATGCATATAAAAATTTCCAAGTGTTTGCTCAGGAGGGGTATGTAAAGAAAATGAGAAAAAAGTTGGTTCATATGTGTTAATGTTTCTTAAATCTCCAGTGTAACTCTTCCAGTATGTTTATGTATACACCCAATTCTGCCCAATATGAGTCATCTCACTGATTTCAGTTAGCTGTCCTTTTGCTGGCTACCCGGCTCTTCCCTTAGACACTTGCTTAGCCTTTGTCCAGCTCGCTGCAGTCTACTTGCATCTTCGCAAGTCTCCTTGCAGCCAGCATAAGGTCAAATGCTGATCTCGGGGAGGGCTGTCCTGGGGAGTTTTTCCTCCTGCATCTTTCAAAGAGTATAGGACTAGGAGGGAGATCATTCACCTTCCTTGTCTTGACAGGATTAACTAAACCATTCATGACAGGTGTTTCTTCAACCCACCTCTGAAATCATTTAGAGATGGAGATTCTGCTCCTTCCTTAAATAGTTAAGTGCTTAATTTGAATCAGCCTTTCTTCTGGATGAACTGATCCTAACCTAGCCTAAATTTCCTACAATTTAAACTCGTTTGCACTCCTTGTCATCCGCGATAAATGTGTACCCAAGAAAGAGATTGTATTACTGTCTTCTTCATGTATCTGCTAACCGTTTTCATGCCTTCCAAAATCTTTGCAGTCTTTCATTGTAGATTGTTTTCAAGACTTCGAATCATTTTTCTTTGCAGATCTCCTTACTTCATTACAAAGGTGAACTAATGGTTTAACATAATTTATTTTCGTGGCTGGTACTAATCTTATCTTCTGTATCATTATCTTCTAGGTGCTTACAAATTTTGTTTGTCACAGTATTGTGGGGAGGAATTGAAGGCAAACTGACTCTCTGTCTCCTTTGTTTTCTCCCCACCCCCCACTCTTTTTTTTTAAGAGGTGATATGAATACAAGTCCTTTGGAGTAATTTATGTAGAGAATTAGTAGTTTACTGAAAAGCATCTTTCAACATCAAAAAAGATCTTGACAGGCTTAGGCATTAATGGCATTAATAGGCATTAATGACCTATAACAAATCTAATTTACTGACAATGTTCCAAATACACTGTTAGGAATACTAGAGTATATAAAAAGCCTATCTGATGACTAAATATTACTGCTTATTTTCATAAGAAACTTTACCAGATATTGCATTGTATCGAGGAGGCCTGACACACTGGTCCTTCTGGAAAGATGCTTTGCTTGGGTGTCGTGGGCTTCCAGGCCTATCTAGGTAAGGGCTGTTTTTGACCGAGTCTGCCGGGTGCACTGATTCTCACTAAGCCTTCTGGAGAAAATGGAATAAGCAAGTCAAAAACAAAGGCTTAGCAAAAGAATTAAACTGTACTAACTTGAACTTTTTGTTTAGAGTTGTTGCTGTAGGACTTTTTTTTTAAGAATACAGACTTATAAAACAATCCATTTCAGAGAGGAGTTACCAGTTCAAATCAAAATAAAACCACAATTATGTGACTAAATCTTTTTCATCTTTCTAGGATGTCTTCTCTTACGGACTACTTGTTGAGTAGCACTAACAGCATGAGATAATCCACCAAATCTTTACAGTCTCTTTTACAACCTCCCACAGATAACATTAGAGAAGACAAGCTAGGTGGATATTTGTTTTAAAATATCTCAGAAATAAATACTACATTTTGTTTTACCTTTTGTTAGAATTATTAAGGTACTTTCAGTCCCTAAAATCAGGTGAAGTACTCTGTCTCTGGTTTATTACTCTAGTCTTCACTTCTCAGATTGGTACCAGGTGCAACTTTTGTGATGAGCTGAATCATGTCTCCTCAGTAAGATCCCGGTTAGAGGTACCTAAGTCTGTGCAGTGGGGTGAGTTTACTGCATAGTAGTCATTGCCCTTCAGTGATCAAAACCAGGGAATTTCTTTGAGTATGCTGCCCCTCTCTTTCAGACTGCATGCACAGATATAGTCTGTATGGAAACTAGATTGCAAGTAAGGACAGAGCAATGGTGTGCATTTGCTCCTAGCTTGACAAGGGGTTGGGACATGACTGATGTGTGTACCTGGTGTAGCCTTCACACCAGACAGTCATGCTGCTGCTTCTCCTTTGTCTGACACTTTGCCTTTATTAGAATTTGATAGTCCTAAGGCTACAAAAATAGGGGCCTGCTTTACTTTTCCTTTCCTTTACTTTTTTCCTTTAACTAATTGAATCAGATTTATTTTCCAGTTTTGCAGACCACTTCTCTTGTCTGTTTCCTTGTGTTCAAAACTGTAAAATATAAATGTAGCAACAGAATTCTCCCTTTCATGGAGAACAGTATAATTTGATTTTAGGAAGACTCAAGATTTTTCCTGTTCCTTATAAACTATAAAATATTTCAGTGATTTTAAAAGCTTTTTTTTTTCTTTGCTAGGTGACACAGCTGATGATCAAAGTAGAGAGTCAAAGGATAAAACATTGTTTCCAGAGACCAGACCAATGTACAATAAACCTCCACAGGTAGGAGACTATTTCTTTATGCGTGCAAGATAAAAATTCATAGCAGCTGGTTTGAGAAGCACGAATGTGCTGCAGGAGACGGTTTCGGCAAATTCGTATCTTCCATAGACTAGGTGCCTACTCAGCCTTGCTGTCGTCCATCATAAAAGAAACATTACTAGTAACTAGATGGCAATACCACTAAGGCCACCAGTATTAGATTCGAAAAAAGAAATTGTAACAAGGCTGGGCTGTATAGTATTGCTGAGTATCTTATTTTTATACTTGAGATGTGGAAGCGTGAAACTATAGCCAGAATATTAATAAACTGCATACAAGCATTATTGCAGTGAATAGTGATGGAAAATGTCAAGCCTTTACATAAGTAATTTATTTCCACAGTTTTCATTATAAATAACGTGTTGTAAACGTGAGAGTATAATAGAATGTCTTTAATTGTGTGTTTGCTTTTTGTTTCTGTTTCAGTATCTGGATTCCTTTTTGTTCATCCGTTTTATTTAATATTTAATCCATACATACCAAAAGGGCCTTTCCAGAATATTTCTGCATATGGTGTACACATACTGTCTTCTCTGCCTCCTGTGAAAATGCTTTTGCAATGTGTATGAGCCTGCTTTCCATTGCCATTTAGTTTTAGATATTTGCCAGATAACTGTGGAACTTGGATTTTTGCATTCTTGGGCAGGGGGCTTATTTTGGGCTTTTTCTTACTTAACCTTTTTTTCTTCCCACTCCTTCTCATATCTGTCCTTGGAACTCCCTCTCTCTCTTTCTCTCTCTCTTTTTCATGCTGTTTTTGTATTTATTACTGCAAAGTCCCGTGGTATACCAGAGGCGTGTATAATAATGTTGCTCATTTAAGAATGGTGAACATGTGGAGAGGTGCTATGCAGTCTCTTTTTTATTTTAAATAAAAAACTGTGTCAGATACAGAAATATTTAATTCATCATAGCTAATGAATGGTTTACTTTATGATAATGTGGGACTATGAATGGTTACAGTTAAGAGCAAAATTGTACTCTGACTTTTGGATCCATGCAAATCGGAGCAGGATTCTTTGTAACTGAAGTCCTGCGATTTTGAGACTGTACATAAAGCACTGGTGTTGTGGTGGTCTCCTGCACAGAGATAAAGTTCCCATTAATGCACAGCTCTCTCTAGGTATTGTGAACTCTCAGTTACTATAGTGTCAGAGGTATGTTCAATTCTGCGAAGTTTCAGTAAAATAGGAACTTGTGTAATCTTGTAGATTTTAAGTGTTCTATAAGTAAGAGGAATAAAGTAAAGTTTCCCAAATAAAACAGTAGACATGACAGTGAAAGAAAATCTTTTATTTTAATCTTTATATTGAAAGACTTGGATATCACAGAAGTACTTATGTGAAGCTGTTTGTGACAATATCAACTAAATTAAGATACCGCAGATATAGCATTTGGTAGTATCTAAGTTATAAATTCCAGTGTCTGGATTTGGCTGTTTGGACTTGACATTTACTCAGAAAGGCTTCTCAAATTAAATAGAATGACTGAGAATCATAGAAATGAAATGATTTCAGTGGTGAGTATATCTGTTTTTATAAATTTATGGGAGAAAAACCAATTTAGTAAAACTGGAAAAGTATTATGTTACATATTGAATATGTCATTGAGACAGAGAATACTGTTTGAAATAATAGACTTGTTACCATTAATATGAGAATATTTCATAAACATACTAGAGTGTGTGAAAAGATTTTTGCTAGACTACAAGTAGTGTTAGCTATTTGTCACGCACAGGTGAACAGAAAAGTGGTTAGTTATTTAGCTGCATCTTGTCACTTGCCAAAAACCTGCTTTTATTTTTAAATATGATCCATTTTACAGCTTAGCAGATATAGACTCTGTGGGATGTGGAAAGTGATTTTTTGGAATGTGATTTAAAGAAGAATAAAGTTGGTAATATTTTGTTCATAGGCCTCTTCCTTATTCAGAAAGGAAATGAGACTGAGTTTGTTTTGTTTTGTTGTTTTTGGGGTTTTTTTTGGAAGAAGGAAGTATCTTCTGAAGTATTTTTCGTAGCTTGAGTTGTCTTTGGAGTTTCCCATTTACTTAGGTACTATTGGATTTGGTTTAATTATTAAATTCTCAAGTGCACATTTCTGTGTAATCTTGCTTAAGTTATATAAGCTAATGCACAAATAAAAGTTTAAAACAAAATCATCTTGCTGTAACTAGCAACATTTAACAGCTCCTCACATAAAAATTACAGTGCCTACAGCCTTCATTTTTTTAAGAAGTTCTGACATTGTATGTGATGCTGTTAAAGGAAACTCAGATATTTAGAAGATTTGTTGGAAGAAGGCTGTTCTGAAGGGCTGTCCTTAGTCTAAATGTTCGGGCTTCTTCCGCAGAGTGGAAAAAGAAGCACCTTCTTTGGACAATCCCACGTGGAGTAATCGCCGTATTTCCAATGAGTACAGACACGGCTTTGGGAGGATCATCTCCCTGTGATAAGTTAGTCCGAGGGAGATGCCACGCTGACCGGTAGGGTAATGACTGCTGTGGGCCTAATCAAGCATGTACAATCCCACTGAAGTCGCTTCAGGCTGATGAACTAGAAGTTATACATACGTTTAAGTGCTTTTCTGGATTGGGGCCAAAATGCTTAGTGCTCTGTAGGACTGAGAACTTAAATTAGTCTCTTTGTGACTATGAAACACAAGGCTTCTAATTTTAATTGTAACACCATTATAGTAGAAAGAGATATTACGGCTTTATTTTTTCATGCTTTTGGGTTTTCCATTATTGTAGTAAAATTTCCAGATAATTCAATCTTTATCTGATTTCACTGGGAATTTAAGATTATAGAAACAAACAGAATGGAAGGTTAGTTTTGATGTATAAAAAGTGCTAGAAAAGCAGTAATGTGGTGGTGCTAGGGTTTTGGCTGGGGATTTGTTGTTTTTTCTTTTTTTGACAATGAATTATTCCATTGGTAAAGCAAATTAGTGCAACTACATATTTTTGTCCTACTGTGAGAGCAATTGTGTAGAATATATATTAGGACACATAAAAAATATTTTTGACAGATGGTAGGGCTGTGAATTAGGATTTATAGAGATTATTGTATGTCTGGTGTTCAGGACACCTGGGATTATTAAATTGATGCAAGAAACAAAAACATTACATTTGTGATTAAACTGCAGTGTTTTGTATCTCCTCATTGTCGCCTTATGAAGCAGTTTGTGTTTCTTTTGATATTGCCCTTGATAATCTGACATGCACCCTTTAGCTGACATGTCAGCAGATCTGGGCAGAAACTGCAATAGCAGTAGGTATATTAAAAAAAAAATACAAAAAATGAGATCCATATTGAGACTGTAAATTAAAATTTGTCTGTTTGTTCTGCTTTTTCCTTTCATAGTCCTCTTTCTCTCTCAAATACTTAATTGCTACTGCCTTTTATCCCAGGAGCTCGTTATACGTTTTCTAGGGCAAGATAGAATCCCCCAAGGGATTGCTTAATCCATAATTATCTAATTTATATGTTGTTGTTACAGTCACTCTTAATTATATACCTCACTGTGATACTTACCATCATAGGACATAGGGTTTTTCTTCAATTGCAATGGTTCTGCTATAGTCCTTGTGAAGTTTCGTTGGCTAATTTGTTGCTACAAACTGAGAATGTAGCAAATAGAAGGCCTATGCTTCATGAAGTAAATGTAAAATTATCTAGCGTTTCCTGCACATAGATACTAGTGTGCACCATTTTGGGCCAGTATCCAACTAAATTAGGATTTATGAAATGAAACTTATTTTTATATCAGAATATATAGATAATATCCTCATTAAATTGATCTTTTTTAAAGCTCTGCTATTTCGTGATTCTGAATAGATGGAAATAATAGTTTCTTAGGCATCAGGTTTGGAACCATATCTGTCAATTGGGAAGACAGAAATATCATGAGAGATAAAACGTCAAGGAAAAGATAATGGAAGCTGTGTTTGTAAAGCTTAAAAGTGAAAAAATGAATTTAATAATGTACTTTTTCAGAGGAATTAACACTTATTGCTGAAGTTGATAGACTTCTAAGATATGCTTTTGAGCAGATCACCTTGTAATCATCTGATATAATTACAGGGCATGAACAATGCTAGAATTATCTGTCTTTTCTGTTTTTTTTCCCTTTTTTAATTATTATTATTAACTAGTTCTTCCAGACCTATTATTGCCTAATTCTTACTGTAGTTGACTGTCTAAGATATTTTTGCAAGTTACTGGAAAAGGAGATATTACTGATCATGTCTCTGTTCAGTCACCCAACTCTTAGTATCATGCAGAAGCTTCTGTATTTAATAACTTGAGAAGGATGTTCTGAGCTAGATGTACAGCATCATTGCCAATTCCATACACCTGCCTTAGGGAAGGTGATTGATATTTCAAAATTATTGGAGAATGATTGTGATTAGTTTGTTCCATTTTGACAAATTCTCGTGTTTATAGAAAGCACTACTGCTTAGATGGTTTAAAAAAAAGCTATCACAAGCTAGAATTCTAGTTATGGCCTCGTTAGACTAATTGCTCGTCATATGTCATATTAACTCCAAGTACTTTTTTCACCTATAAAGCCCATAAAGAATGGGTTCACATTTTCTTTCTGCTTAATTGGGCATGTAAGCAATAATCACTTAATGAAATTATCCACCCTTAGAAGGGACTGGAGTAAGACTGTCTGCAGCAGGTCATCAAGCTTGTGCTTTTCTCTGACTGCTGGTACCTTCAGAAAAAAGATCTAATGTTTTACTTAACTGTTGTGCTATAGGAAGTGAAGTTTTAATGTTACCCTTAAGGAAAGATGAACAGTTTTCAGTGTTGGCAGCTGCAATGGACAGTATCTTTCTTAGCTCCCTCCATAGTCTGCATGTGCAGTAAATAGGTGGTAGTTCATTGGGGGACCTGCGTTTACTGTGCAGCTGCAGATCAAGAGTGCCTACAGAGTAGGACTGCCATATGATAAGGAGATCACAGTATATGGCTGTGACCTTATTGAGAAAGAAGGTAAATAGACCAGTTGGCTAAAGAATCGATTGTCCCACTGCAATAGCATATTTACTTTATAGAGCTTAATTGCATCGCAATGTTTATTTTATTATCTGTTTGATGATTGGTCAAATTATTTAAGAGGTATCTTCATACTGGAAAGGCCGCCAAAACATATGGATCAATGGACTTCTGTCTCCCCTCAACAGCTGCACAAGTTGGTGTGTATCTACAGATTATATATAAATATCTTAAATATAATGTATATGTGTGTGTATATATATGCATGGACATATACATATATATAAAATTTAAGCAACATGGTCATCCATAAGAAAGTATGGTTCTGCAAGTCACAAAGGATTAGTTACTATGGCCTCAAAAACAAGATTTTATAAACTCTGATTTGTGCAATCTGTTGACCTAGGGTCAACCAGTAAGACCTGGCGATGTCTTGTAAGAGAACCATCTTGTAGGATTTTTTCATTCTAACACAAGTAGTTAGAGTCCTTATCTGCATAACATGACATGCAGTTGGGCTTGCTTCAGGTATTTAGCCAGCAAGAATGCCAAGTAATGTCAAGAACGTGATGTCAATAGCATAGATATCAATAGGTAGCATGGAAATTGAGAAATCTTAATTAATGTGGTCATCACCAGCTTCCTCTCTGAACTTGGAAAACAGCTCATTGTCAAAAAAGTAATGCACCGCTCTCTTATAAGTCACTTTCCTTTAGCCCTTTGCAGATATGAACTACTGTTAGTTATAACTTAGTTCCTTGGTTTAACTTCTGTTGTGATTTCATTGTGACAAGAACTGAGGAAGCTTAACAGCCTTGTTTAGGAAGGGGCCTGAATGTTCCCTCTGGTGAGAAAATACCTGTAAACAGAAGGAGCGCTGGTGAAGGCGGTGAAGGTGTGGGACTTTGCTTAAGTTGCTACTTAGTTTAGGCACTTAGCTTACTATAATGCTAAGCTTAATTGTGTGCTCAGTCAGTCACATTGGATGGTTATTTGTAGTAAGAGACATTCAAGTTAGGTGCCCAGATCTTCCCACTCACATTCTGTAGCCTTTCTGTAATTTTGGAATCTTCTGACTAACTTAATCCCCAGAAAAAATACTGATTATCCCGTGTCTCCTGCCCGAACGCATGCAGTCGGACTAAAAGCCAGGAATGCTGGTTCATGTTCCTGCTGCCAGCAAATTGACTGGTCAGCCATCCTGTCTCTGGGAGTAACCTTTCTGGGCTTTCAAAATATTAAAATTGATCTAAAATACAATGCAGATCATACATCACCTGATCAGACTGTGCGCTGATATAACCTGATGGTACACTGATATTTACAACATGATGCATTGGTGCAAAATGGTGGCTGAAAGGCTGTAGTACAGTGCAGCTTATTAATAAATACTCTGACCATCAACTAAGGGAAGTAACAATGTCTTTAAGTTAGTTTTATTGCCACAGTAAAGGGAAGGGGGTATGGGGAGGAATAACCCAGCAATGATCAGTCCATTTTAACAGCAAGGAAAAAGTACATGAACATTGGCTCTTTGCAGTCCAAAATTCTAGTAATGATAAACTGGGAATATGTTTTTCCATGCTTTCCTTCGGTGTGGTTTGATCCTTTCACCATAATGTGCTGCTGTAACTTCTGCCTTAAAACCCCCAAACTTCACCACTACTCAGCTCTATCAGACTTTGAGTCTGTGTATTGGATGGCACATTGTCAATTTTTGTTCTAAAGCACTTTTTTAAATGCATCAAGATAAAAATGGAAGTTCTTTGTTTTCAGAGTTCTTTTGTTTCAACATTATTTCAAATTTTAAGAATGCTTTTCTAGTATTGTAATGTTATTAGTAAACCTGACTGATAAAAAATAAACATAAATACTTAAAATTGCCCTTGTTCCTTCCCACCGTGGTCCACTTGCCTTCCCTAGAGAACCGGTAGGCTGCAAGAAACAACAGTAATCGAAAGAGACAACCAATATTTGTTTCTTTTTATTTTATTTATTTATTGGTCTTTTACTGCTTTAAATGTCATCCTACTTTTATTCCTCTGGCTCAAAGGTCTTAATAGTAGAGGCTGTGAACATTATTGTTAATAACTGTAGATTGAAGCTTCACAAACTCTGGCTTCTGGGGGCTGCTTGCTGTGCTATTGGTAAGTGCTCCAGCCAAGCAGAGTGTGTGGAGGAACCTAAATTTCCATCTTACTGAAAATTTTTTCTGTCTGCTATTGACTTGAATCTCTACAGGGAGAGCAGGTAGAAAGTTGCCTTAGGAGATAACTTGCCCATTTCACTTTTTCAGCACTAGAATATTTTTAACTTGTAAATAGGATGTACTGCTAGTCTTACCACATGCTTGGATTTTAGGCAGCAGAGGAAAAAACCTCAGAATAAAGCACTTAGTGCCGCAAGTTTTATTCACATATCTGCCTGAGAATCCATTTATATTCTTTAAGACTGATGAGAAATACTGTTAGGAAGATGTGGGGGGGGTTGTTTGGTTACCTAACAAAACTTCAGAAAGCAGCGATGAGCTAACACTGCTGTAGCTGTCAGCACGCTCCTTGGCGTACCCTTTTCGAGTGTGCTGGCTGGCCAGTAGCCTCGCCTGTGGATGCTGCTTTAGAGACCTTGGCGTGCTTTGCTTTGAAATAGCAGAAGCACCCCCACCAGCGAAATGAGACGGACCTGCAGAGGTGTAGTTTTGGCACCATAACTGTGTCCACTCCATGGACTTGTGCTAGCAAAGGGTTGGCCCCAAAGAGCTGAGCCGGCAGCCCGCCAAGAGC